>NC_139512.1:16333072-16370572 GCF_947247035.1 Vipera ursinii
TTGTGTTTGTGTGACTCTCTGTATCTATCTCTGTGTGTGTGTCTGTGTCTATCTCTCTCTGTGTGTCTATCTGTGTGTGTGTCTCTATTTGTGTGTGTGTCTCTATTTGTGTGTGTGTCTGTATCTTTGTGTGTGTATCTATTTGTGTGTGTGTGTCTTTGTGTGTCTATCTCTCTGTGTGTCCATCTCTGTATATGTGTCTCTGTGTGTCTGTCTCTCTGTGTGTGTGTCTGTGTCTCTTTGTGTGCCTGTCTGTCTATCTTTGTGTGTGTGTGTGTGTGTCTATCTCTCTCTCTCTGTGTGTCTATCTCAGCATGTGTGTGTTTGTGTCTAGGTGTGTGTGTGTGTGTATCTCTCTGTATGTGGGTTTCTATCTGTGTGCGGCTAACTCTCTCTCTCTGTGTCTATCCGGATGTGTGTGTCTGTGTGTCTATCTGTCTGTTTGTGTGTCTGTATGTGTATCTTTCCACAACCAGGAAGCCGGTTTCCAGGAATGTTATTAAATCCACCTGTCCATAATTGTTTCCCAAAAGTGGGGGGGGGGGGACAACGGGTGGTAACTGGTGGCCAGGAATGCAAACTCCATTTGAGGAGGGTCTTGCTTTCACAGCAACAGGGGGTGGGTGGGGTGGCAGCCCCCCAACCCCTTTTCTGAGGCTGCCCCTGCAGCTCCCAAGATCCTCTGGGCTAGTGCCTGGACCAACTCGGCCCCAAAGGGAGGGGGTTTCTTGCTTCCGTCCCCGGCTTCTTTCATTCCTCCCCCCTCCCTCCCAGCCACCCAGCCCAGGACCCGCTGGAATGCAGCCCCCCCCCCACGTCCCCCAGCCCCTTCCCCAGCTCGAATTCCTGGCATTGCTGGGAGATTGCAAACATCTGGCATCTGCAACCGAGCCCCATGGAGGAGACCAGCCATCCCTGGGTTTGGGAAGGGGGCAGGGAGGCCGCCCCCCCTCCCAAGCCCCCCTGCCCCCCTCCCTGCAGCCAGGATTAGCAGGGGGGGGGGGAAATCCCAGATCTTGATGGATTCGATACAGGGGAGGACTTGTTTCCAGTCCTTCCCGTTCCCCCGTTGCCCCGAAGGCATTTATTAGCTACAAGTTGGAGCAACACTTGAAATTTTAGTGAAAATCCGGCTGAATGTGTGTATGCGTGTGTGTGTGTGTGTCATTTAGCAATTGTTTTTTTTTAAAAAAAATCAGAATCCCCCGCAGAAAAATCTGTTCAGAGAGAGGCAGATCCTGAAAGAAAACAGGCACCCAGCAGTCCATATTAGGAGATGGCTAGGATGACGATTGTCAGCCAGATGTTCAGGCTAGGTTTGGCATTTTCTTATCCACCAATCGAGTCCTTCCCAAGGACCTGGGATAGACAGATGTGAATGCTGGATGGTACTTAAAGAGTCTCACGGCAGGATGTCAAGCTGCCTTCTGCAATTGACTGACGGGGATTCGGTCAATGCCGAGAGTGTTCAGTGCTCCAGATGTTTTGGGGCAAAGCATCCGAAGAGTCTATTACTACGGGTAATATTTAGGGATGCGTGGTGAGACGAGTGGCAAAATAATAATAATAATAATAATAATAATAATAATAATAATAATAATAATAATAATATTGCGGACAAGAAAAAAAGTCTGCTTCCTTTATAACGTCATACCCGGTGATGCACGAGTTGAAGAGAAACAGCTAGGAAAAAATAATGAAATATCGTGATTTCCGAATTCGAAGCGGAGCAACTGCGGGGGAAGAAATCAAGGGTGTATAAACCAATTGTAATAGGGGCCCTTGGAGCAATACCCAAAGAGCTGCTTGGATACATGGAAATTTTGAACTTACTAGAACTGAATATCCTGATTTTGCAAAAAGCAACAAACAACCCACCTTACTTGGAATGGCCTATATACTCAGACATTACCCTAACAGCCCTTACGTCTCTATGGAGAGTCTTCATCATCCAGGTCACGGTTGTCCCAGAGCTGCTTCTTCAAGACGCAACGGGACTTTCTTGCTTTTCTTTGAAGACGTTTCGCTTCTCATCCAAGAAGCTTCTTCGGCTCTGACTGGATGGTGGGCAAGGGAAAGATTTATACTCCTTGCAGACAGCTGGTTGTTTGCATCCTTTTAACAGTCATGGAGGCCACTTGGAGGTTTACCTGTGTCCTCAGGGTCACCTGAGTGTGGAGACATCTCGGAACTGCTGAGGACATTACCTGTCTCTAATCTACCACACAGACCTTCCAGCAGTTCCAAGGAGGCTCCACCCCCATTTGCACCCCTCAGGAGACCCTGAGGACACAGAGATAAACCTCCAGGTGGCCTCAACGACTCTCTAAAAGGATGCAAATGACCCGCTCTCTGCAAGGAGTATAAATCTGTCCACTCCCCACCATCCCGTCAGAGCTGAAGAAGCTTCTGGGATGAGAAGAGAAACGTCTTCAAGGTAAAACAAGAAAGTCCAGTTGCCGCGTGGAAAAGCATCTTTAGGTCCTTGGTCAGGACTTGAACCATTAGGTTTTTACAAGTCCCAAATCGAACTGGAGATGAAATCTTCAGTAACAGTAACGATAGTCCCAGAACTGTGCATCAAAACATAATAATAATTGTATTTTTACTTCTCAACCTCTGGACACGGAGGCTGGCCAGAGAGGCGGTGAAGTAAGAAGGGGCACCCACCTCAAAATGGCGCCCAGTCCCGAGTTTACAATCCACAGCTGTGCATCCTACTTGCAACACACCTAGAAAAGGAGTGTGACTTCCAGGTCACACATCTGCAGCTGCCCTCTTGACTTCTTTGCCCCCTCCTGCCCTCTGGCGACACAGGGTTCGAGTCTCCCTCGATTGGGGAAGCATCCAACGAACTTAATTACAAGATTATCCTCATTGTAGGAAGTTGTGACGTTGGCCGAGGGTCAGAATTCAAGTGACAGGATGTGACGTGTACAGGGTAGTCCTCGGGTGACCACCGCAATGGAGCCCCAGATTTTCTGTTCTTAAGCAAAAACACTCCCGTTGTTAAGTGAGTCACACGGACGCTAAGCGAATCTGGCTTCCCCGTGGACTTTGCTTGTCGGAAGGTCGCAAAATTGGGGGGGAAGGGTGCAAGCGACAGCAGATGTTCCGAAGACGGATGGAAGATTGACAGGCCCCGTCACGCACGCACGCACGCACGCACGCACGCACAGACACACAGACACAAAAGCCAGCACGCCTCCTCCTCACCTCCTAGAGCACCGCAGTTGGGCGAGAGCTGCCCGCTGGAACAGGTGCACATGTTCGGCCGCGAACAGAAGCCGTCGCCGCAGGAGTTCCGGCAAATGGCTGTCGGCAAAGGAGAAGGAGCTGAGTGCCCAGGTGGTGGGAAATGGGGAGGGGGGTTTCGAGTGGTCCAGCCCGGAGCAAAGGCTGGGCTTGGGTGCGAGAGGCAGCCCGGCTGGCACACAGGTCAGTCTGGGATGGTTGAAGATGGAGGAGGCCACGTTGTCTCCCGTTGAAGGTGTGGTGTTCCCAAATCAGAACTCCCTGGAATGGCCACCGGTCCATCCGCTCGGTCGTTCCGGGGAGAGCGGAAAAGCAGCTCTGCAAACACCCGTGTCTTTTCTTTCTTTTCTTTTCTTTTCTTTTCTTTTCCTTCTTTCCTCATTTCATTTCTTCCTCCCTTCCTCTTTCCTTTCCTCTCCTCTCCCCCCCTCCCCTCCCTCCCTCTCCTCTCCTCTTTCCCTTGGTTGAATCCCACCTTTATTATTTTTGCAATTAACTCCAGATGACAAACCTATCCCACATACCCCCTTTTCCCACCCAAACAACCCTGTGAGGTGGGTTGGACTGAGAGAGTAATTGGCCCAAAGTCCACCTGGCTGGCTGTCCTGCCTCAGGCGGGACTAGAACTCCCCGTCTCCCACTTTCTCACCTGGTGCCTTCAAACTAGCAAAATGGTGGACAAGGGATTCCCCAGACCACCTCTTATGTTTTAAGACAGCAAAACATGGTTCTTATCTACTTTGATCTTGTGGATATTTCCCCATATATAAACTCTCCCCATTTATACTCACGGACGATGCACTGGTTCCCCCCAGGGAGAGTTTTCCAGCCCGGACAGCAGTAGGAATGGTATCGGGAGCCGCAGACGTTCGGTCTGAAATGGAAATGCAACCGGCAGGTTAAGCCAAAGATTTTGCTTCGAAGATCCGAAAGAAACCCTAAAAGAGATCCATCGCTTTTGTCTACGGATTTACTTCACCATTATATTTAAAATTTATACCGGTAATCCTCGACTAACAAAAGTCGGCTTAGTGATCTTTCGAAGTTACAACGGTACTAATGCTTTCAGAGTTAGTCGCTGCTGGGGTGGGGGGGGGATGGGGTGAGAGTCCAGCTAGTCATAGCAATAATAACTCAGCCATGGGAACCCAAGGACATCGGGCCCATAGCTGATAGCGTTTTGGCAGGCTGGAGAGCTGGGGAGAAAGTCCATGCTTCAAGCTAATCGGGGAATGTGATTTATGACGGTTTATTGGGGGTGGGAATTGTGCTTTGTTACTTTGTATCTGGTGGAGGGGATTCAGTTTTTGGGTTCGACTATGTAGTGCCGATACTTTGTTTCTCGAATAAAAGATTATTTAAGGTAAACAACGCCTCGAAGTTCTTTTGAAGGGTTTCACCTGTCGGAACCAGGACCCCAGGATTGTGTTAGCTTTTTTGGCGGCGGCTGCACACGGCTGGCTCATAGTCAAGTGATCGTCCACTAGGACTCCTTCATGGTCTGCAGAATAGGCCCACCCACCCCGCTTTGTTATTTTACCAGCAAACCTCAAAGGGGAGAGACTGCAGAGAGAAATGATTCATTTTGGGGCTGTGGTTTGTTCGCCAAGCTTGTTTTTAATATAATTCCTGGACGTTTTGTTACCAAACTAGGTAACACCGTCACCTGCTGATGATGTTCCCAATTTGCTAACGAAACGTTCAGGAATTACATTAAAACAAGCTCGGAGAACGAACCACAGGCAAAAATCTGAAGCCCCAAAGCTGCAAGTATTTCCTATCGTTTCAAAGAAGCCATTCATTTTTGGCAAGTCTGAGTCTGTCTGACAATAATGAGGCTGAAGCAGCTGCTTCTCTGCCCCCCCCCCCCCGAAGGGCCTCGGCCGGGAACAAGTCTGAAGGAGAGGATTTTTTCTCTCCTGCCCAACACGGGTCTTCAGTTGGCAACAAACATCTGCCAGCTCCAGCGTCCGCCAGGATTTTTTGCTCAGCAGCCTGGAGGCATCTGCCAGGATTTCCAAGAATACCCACGATGCCCGTCGGTCAAGATGAGCGGGACAAAATGTCCTGAGTGGGAACGGGACCCCTTAGCAGAGCCTCTTGGGTGGTGTCCCCCTCCCATCACAGAACTGGTCCCTCCAGATCCCGCTCACCAAAGAACTGTAAGACTGTAGCCTTTTAGGTTAGTTTGAGGAGAATGGAGGATCATACATCTCCCAGAAAGGGTCATATTAGATTATGGGTTATAATAGTTTCCCTTTGATGACATTAAATTTTGTTTCCTTTCCTCCGTATGGGATCGTTGATAACCAGTAAGAATCACTCTGGTGGGAGTGAGGTTCAAGCTGGAATAATAAATACATTGAAATACATAGGAATAGAATAGAATAGAATAGAATAGAATAGAATAGAATAGAATAGAATAGAATAGAATAGAATAGAATAGAATAGAATAGAATAGAATAGAATAGAATTATGGAATAGAATAGAATAGAATAGAATAGAATAGAATAATAGAATAGAATAGAATAGAATAGAATAGAATAGAATAGAATAGAATAGAATAGAATAGAATTATGGAATAGAATAGAATAGAATAGAATAGAATAGAATTATGGAATAGAATAGAATAGAATAGAATAGAATAGAATAGAATAGAATAGAATAGAATAGAATAGAATAGAATAGAATAGAATAGAATAGAATTATGGAATAGAATAGAATAGAATAGAATAGAATAGAATAGAATAGAATAGAATAGAATAGAATAGAATTATGGAATAGAATAGAATAGAATAGAATAGAATAGAATAGAATAGAATAGAATATGGAATAAATGGAATAGAATTCAGAATTCAAACAGAATATAGAACAGAACAGAATACAGAATAGAATAGAATTGCAGAATAGAAATAAAACAGAACAGAATTACAGAATAGAAATAGAATAGAATAGAATTACAGAATAGAACAGAATAGAATTACAGAATAGAATAAAGAGAATAGAGAATAGAATAGAATAGAAAAATATGGAATAGAATAGAAAAGAAAAGAAAAATATGGAATAATAGAATAGAATAGAATTCAGAATTCAAACAGAACATAGAACAGAACAGAATATAGAATAGAATAGAACAGGAAGAGGAAGAAGAAGAGGAGAATAACAGAGTTGGAAGGGATCTCCGAGGTCTACTTGTCCAACCCTCTGCTTGGTCAGGAGGCCCTATACTGTTTCAGACAAATGACTGTCCAATTTCTTTTTTAAAAGGAGGAGGAGGTGGAGGAAGAAGAAGGAGAATAACAGAGCTGGAGGGGACCTTGGAGGCCATCTAGTCCAACCCCCTGCTTAGGCAGTACATTCTATACCTTTTCAGACAAATGGCTGTCCATTGACCTGATGTAACCTCCCCACTCTTTTCCAACAACCCAAGAGACGGCTCTACACATGGACATCACCAGACGGTCAACACAGAAATCAGATTGACTATATGCTCTGCAGCCAAAGATGGAGAAACTCTATACAGTCAGTAAAAACAAGACCAGGAGCTGACTGTGGCTCAGACCATGAGCTTCTCCTTGCAAAGTTTAGGCTTAAACTGAAGAAAGTAGGGAAAAGTGCTAGGCCAGTCAGGTATGAATTAAATCATATCCCTGTTGAATATACAGTAGAGGTGACAAATAGATTTAAGGAATTAGATCTGATAGACAGAGTGCCTGAAGAACTATGGACAGAGGTTCGCAACATTGTACAACAGGTAGCAACCAAAACCATCCCAAAGAAAAAGAAATGCAAGAAAGCAAAATGGCTGTCTGAGGAAGCTTTGCAAATAGCTGAGGAAAGGAGGGAAGCGAAAGGCAAGGGAGAAAAAGAAAGATATGCCCAATTAAATGCAGAATTCCAAAGAATAGCTAGAAGAGATAAGAATGCCTTCTTAAATGAACAATTGAAAGAAATAGAAGAAAACAATAGAATAGGGAGGACCAGAGATCTTTTCAAGAAAATTGGAGAGATGAAGGAAACGTTCAATGCAAAAATGGGCATGATAAAGGACCAAAATGGCAGGGACCTAACCGAGGCAGAAGAGATTAAGAAGAGGTGGCAAAATTACACAGAGGAACTATACAAGAGTGAGCTTAACGTCCCTGATAATCACGATGAGGTGGTCACTGACCTCGAGCCAGACATCCTAGAATGTGAAGTGAAGTGGGCCTTAGAAAAACTGAGCAACAACAAAGCTAGTGGAGGTGACAGTATTCCAGCTGAGCTATTCAAAGTCTTAAAAGACGATGCAGTAAAAGTGCTACACTCAATTTGCCAGCAAATTTGGAAAACTCAACAGTGGCCACAGGATTGGAAAAGATCAGTTTACATTCCAATTCCAAAGAAAGGCAGTGCCAAAGAATGTTCAAACTACCGCACCATTGCACTCATTTCTCATGCTAGTAAAGTTATGCTTAAAATCCTACAAGCTAGACTTCAGCAGTATGTGGATCGAGAACTACCAGAAGTACAGGCAGGATTTCGAAGAGGCAGAGGAACTAGAGATCAAATTGCCAACATACGCTGGATCATGGAGAAAGCTAGGGAGTTCCAGAAAAACATCTACTTCTGCTTCATTGACTATGCTAAAGCCTTTGATTGTGTGGATCATAACAAACTGTGGCAAGTTCTTAAAGAGATGGGTGTACCAGACCATCTTATTTGTCTTTTGAGAAACCTATACGCGGGTCAAGAAGCAACAGTGAGAACTGGACACGGAATCACTGATTGGTTCAAAATTGGGAAAGGAGTCCGGCAAGGCTGTATACTGTTGCCCTGCCTATTTAACTTATATGCAGAGCACATCATGAGAAAGGCAGGGCTAGATGAATCAAAAGTTGGAATTAGGATTGCCGGAAGAAACATAAACAACCTAAGTTATGCAGATGATACCACTCTAATGGCAGAAAGTGAAGAGGAACTAAAGAGCCTCTTGTTGCGGGTGAAGAAGGAGAGTGCAAAAGTTGGGTTGAAACTTAACATTAAGAAAACCAAGATCATGGCATCTGGCCCTCTCAATTCCTGGCAAATAGATGGGGAAGAAATGGAGGTAGTGACAGATTTTATTTTCCTGGGCTCCAAGATCACCGCAGATGGGGACTGTAGCCAAGAAATTAAAAGATCCTTGCTCCTGGAGAGGAAAGCCATGGCAAATCTAGACAGCACACTAAAAAGCAGAGACATCACCCTGTCAACAAAAGTGCGTATAGTCAAGGCTCTGGTCTTCCCAGTTGCAATGTATGGTAGTGAAGTTGGACCATAAGAAAGGCTGAGCGCCAAAGAATGGAGGCCTTTGAAATCTGGTGCTGGAGAAGACTCCGGCGAGTCCCTTGGACTGCAAGGTGGTCAAACCGGTCAGTCCTAGAGGAGGCAACAGCTGAGAAGAGGAGCAAAGGAAGGAATCTGCTTCATTTCAAGCCTTCCAGTTGGCTGACCTCAAGCAAGTCCAGACAGGCTCTGGCAATGTGGCTTGTCTGCTGCCAAGTCCTCTGGATCCGAACCAAACCAGCCTCTTTCTGTGAAGGACCTCCAAAAACACATATTGCCCCCCCACCCTGCTACAAGAAACCTTCCAGATCTGGCTGGCTGCAAGAGAGCTTTCGAGGAACGAGAAGGATTCTTCCCACCTTCCTGGGGAAACTGCCTCAAAAGAGGCCACCAACTTGGCAGAGTTTGGGATCCGTCAGAATGGGTGGGTGGACGAGGCAGGAGTTTCTTCATAATATTCAGAGCTGCTAAATCCGGGTAGCCGTTCTTCACGGCGCTTAGAAGACACCCCCCCTCAGAGAAATAAAGCCACCTCCTGTTTTACAGTAATCCCCTCGTGCCCCATCCCCAAATTAAAAACTACTCATTTGTTGGGCCGTGTTTGGGATTCATTCTGCGCAACGCGAAGGAACTCAGAAGACCAAGTTAAATCCCTAAGGCCTTTAAATCCTGGTTAGTTTTTTGCAGAGAGCCTAGGGGAAAATGACCCCAAAGTGCTTTTTCAATAGGGCAACTGGACTGTCTTGATTTTATTTTTCTTGAAGAGGTTTCGCTTCTCATCCAAGAAGCTTCTTCGGTTCCGACTGAAGAACTGGAAGGGTCAGAGCTGAAGAAGCTTCTTGGATGAGAAGCGAAACGTCTTCAAGGAAATTTTTTCCCCAAGGCAGTCCAGTTGCCTTTTGAGAAAGCACCTGGACTCCAAAACAGGATTTGTCCATCTCTAATCTCTGCCCTGCTGTGAAGAGCAGCAGAGTGAGAGTATCCAGCTGTGCCGGAGGGGGAATTCTGGGAAATTCTGCCCCAGCTTGGGGCAGGGGGGGGGAAACATACGTGCTTGCAGATGTGAGAAACTCTTGCAAAGTCGTCTGGAGCTCAAGAAATCGCAAGGAAAAATAACAGGTCTTCAACTACAGGACTCAACCTTGCTCAAGCCAGAATCAAACCTGATGCCTCTGAGCAAGTACAGAGTGTCAGGTGACAATATTCAGCTCTTGAACCTTTTCACCGCAGCAGCAAAAATGAAAACTTAGCAAGTTGGAAAATGTTTGCTTTTGTTCCGGCTCTTCGTTTCTCTTCCCCCCCACACACACTACTTTTTCTTTTTCTTTTTTTAAATCTCCTGCCGGCTAAGCAGGAAGCTATTTCACACTTTGCAAAAATGGGCCTTTTTTAAAAAAAAAAGTGAGAAATTGTGTTTTTTTTCCCCTTTCGTTGAACATTAACACCTGTGACAGAATGGGGCTTATGGGTGAAAATAAAGTGACACCGACAGAAGAACAAAAGAAAGCCGTTTCCCCCCCCCCCTCCATGGAGCAGAGGAACAAATACTTACAGTTATGACTTAAAAATTCATTAAATAACAATATAATTAAAAGGCAATAAACCGGCGGGTTGAATAATTCACATGGCATTAATAATTCATTCCACTGGGATATATATATACTTAATCGTGGTAGGGAATTGTAGCTTTTGCAAGCGTAATGAAGAGCTTAAATGTAAAATCTGAGGGAGGCCTCCATAAAGCATTGGCTAATCCTGTCTGGCCTTGGAAACTTTTGCAGGGATGAGTTTATTTAGTCTAGCTGGAGCAACCAGGATGTTCCTCAGGCTATGGAGTAGATGAAAAATAAAACCATTCTTGAAGAAATCAACGGCAAAAAAATGAAAACGAAACCCCAACATTTGTGCCGCTGTCAAGGAAACGCCATGTCTCCGTCTCCGAAGTTATTTTGAGCAGCACTTTCCAAACTTGCTCATTTCAGATGGATGGACTTCAATGTCCAGGGTTCTCCAGTCAGCCAGGAACAACAAAAATGATTAGGGTGCTGGAGACTAAGGTAAAGGTAAAGGTTCCCCCGCACACGCGTGCTAGTCGTTTCCGACTCTAGGGGCCGGTGCTCATCTCCGTTTCAAAGCCGAAGAGCCAGCGCTTGTCCGAGGACGTCTCCGTGGTCATGTGGCCGGCCTGACTAGACGCCAAAGGCGCACGGAACGCTGTTCCCTTCCCACCGTAGCGGTCCCTATTTTTCTACTTGCATTTTTACGTGCTTTCGAACTGCTAGGTTGGCAGAAGCTGGGACGAGTAACAGGCGCTCACTCTGTTACGCGGCACTCGGGATTCGACCTGCCAAACTGCTGACCTTCTGATCGACAAGCTCAGCGTCCTAACCCACTGAGCCACCACGTCCCTTCTGGAGACTAAAACATACTAAAACATACAGGAAATGGTGTATGTCTAGTCTAACGGAAAGAAGGACTAGGGGGGACATGATAGCAGTCTTCCAATATTTTTTTTTTAATCCCATTTATATCCCGCCCTTCTCCGAAGACTCAGCGAGGCTTACAATCTAAGAAGCACAAATCAAATGTGCTTAGCAGTAGCCTTCATTCTATGTATATGCCTGCTTATTAGGGCTTCCCCCCCCCCCAAGCGGCATTTTTACAAAGTCAGCTTATTGTCCCCAACAATCTGGGTCCTCATTTTACCTACCTCGGAAGGATGGAAGGCTGAGTCAACCTTGAGCCTGGTGAGACTCCTACAAGGATGAGTGGGGTCAAACTACGTTCCAAAACACTACAAGGCTAGACAAGAAGCAACAGATGGGAACTAACCCAGAAGCAACCTAGAACCAAAGGGAAATTTCCTGACAGCGAAAGCAATCAACCAATGGAGTGGCTTGCCTTCAGAAGTTGTGGGTGCTCCATCAGTGGAGACTTTCAAGAAGAGACTGGACAACCATTTGCCTTCGATGGTATATAGGGTCTCCTTCTTGAGCAAGAGGCTGGACTAGAAGACCTCTGAGATCCCTTCCAATTCTGTTATTCTGTGTTCTGGGAATTCTGGGAATTGGTCCACCCATCTGAAAGTGGCCCAGATCGACAGACGCTGCTCTACTGTCAACCTTGAGTAAGGGGTGAAGACTCCCAACTAAATGGGATGCAGATGGGGACCCTTCAACTTAGCACAAAATTTACCACTGGGGGGGGGATGTTAAACTTTATTGGAGTTTAAGGGCCTGCTGGAAACAGGTAGTGCCTCCTGATGACACAGTGACGTGGCTTCTCTCAACTAATTTTCAGTAGAGCTTTCATATTTTATTGTTTTATGTGATTTCTCACCAAGTTAAATGTCTTAATTTGAAGTCTACTCAGAGGTTCATGGTACAATGCATGACAGAGAAACATGTCCAGTCCAATCCAATTCAATTTAATCCAGCTGAACCAATCCAAATCAAATCCACCTAACACAACATGACACAAAACAATCCATTCCAACACAACACAACATGATCCAACTAAACCCAATGCAAGCTAAACCAAGCCAAACCAACCCAGTCTAAACCAACACAATCCAACACAATCTAACACAATCCAACTCAACCCAACCCAGTCCATCCAACCCAACCCAACCCAACCCAGCCCAAACCAATCCAATGAAATCTATGGTAATCCAATACAACCCAACACAGCACAACTCAAATCAACCCAATGCAATCCAACCCAACCTAACCCAACCCAATGCAATCCAACCCAACCTAATGCAGTCCAACTCAACCCAACCCAACCCAATGCAATCCAACTCAACCCAACCCAATGCAATCCAACTCAACCCAACCCAATGCAATCCAACTCAACCCAACCCAATGCAATCCAACTCAACCCAACCCAACCCAATGCAATCCAACTCAACCCAACCCAATGCAATCCAACTCAACCCAACCCAATGCAATCCAACTCAACCCAACCCAACCCAATGGTGCAACTGGGGCAGAAGGAGATGAGTGGTTGTCCCATCGCCCCATTGCCTGCTCTCTTGACTTCTTTCATCATCCCTTGGAGACAGCCCTGTTCACTCTTTGCCCGTGGAGTTTAGCTTCCTCTGTAAGGGTGCCCAGCTGGAGCTGGACCCATGTGGAGACCACATAGGGGCAACATCTGTGGGCCGGGTGGGGTGTGTTTTTTTTCTCCTCCAGGGAGGCGCTCTCTTTGCCCCATAGCTTTGAGGGGACTCATCCGAGCCAAACCTGCTCGGCCCCTCCTTGGCATTTCCCCCTTCAGCTCCCCTCCATCACTGTAGCAAAACTTTCCACTGAGATCAGAGGGGTGGGAGTAGAAGGGGGGGGAGATGAAAGGAGCATGCAGACCCACCCCCTCACCCCCACTCCAGCCTGGAAAAGGCCCCACACCAGGACTCAGCTTAAATGGCCTTCTTAAGGCCGTGGCCAAAAGGTTCCTCCTTGTTTGCAAGGTGGGCACCTGGCTTGGCTATGGCAGCCGTGAGGAGACCTTCCTTGCTCTCCGGGGGGGGGGCACCCCTCCCTCCCTCCCTCCCCATCCCTGGGTTCAAGCCTTCCACGTCAGCCTTTCGTGGGTTGGCTTAACTCCTGCCCTGCAGTGTGGACCTTTTTTCACACCAGTTAGTGGTGAACTATCCTCCCCTCCCCTCGTTCCCCCGTTGGGCAGGGGGCACACAATGAGACCCCCGAAGCTGTCAGAGTCACGGCTTGGACCAACTCGATTGGCTGATCCTGGTCAGGGGGGAGGGATCGGAAAGTTTTCGAGAATATACAGCTGGATGTTCCGCATGCAGAGAAACAAGCAAGGGTTTTGTGGGTCTCCCTTTAAAAAAAAACAATCAAGGCTCTAGTCCTTATGGCTCGGAATAAAGGGAAGACAGTCCTTGACGATTTGGGGACCAGAATTTCTGCTGCTAAGCGGGGCGATTAGCTGAGTGAGTTACACCCAATTTTGTGACTTACCCCCCCCCCCGCGTCCTTAAGAGAATCACTGCAGTCGTTAAGTGAATCGTGGGGTGGGGAGTCTGCCTTTCTCCCTTTGACTTGGCTTGTCAATCTGGGAGGCTGTAACTGTTATAAATAAATGCCGATTGCCAGCTGAATTTGGATCATGTGACCACGGGGGTGTCGCAACTGTTGTTAAGTGTGAAAAAAATGGTCAAAAGTCCCTTTTTTTCAGCGCCAATGACCCTGAACTACAAATATTCCATGGATGATGCATTCACTCTTCCATAAGTTGGTCTTTCTTTCTTCCTTCCTTCCTTTCTTTCTTTCTTTTCTTCCTTCCTTCCTTCCTTCCTTCCTTCCTTCCTTTCTTTTTCTTTCTTTCCTTTTTTCCTTCTTTCTTTCTCTTCTTGCTTTCTTTTCTTTTTTCTCTCTCTCTCTTTCTTTTTCCTTTCTCTGTCTCTTTCCCTCTTTCTTCCTTTCTTTCTCCCTTCCTTCCTTTCTCTTTCTTTCTTTTTCTTTCCCTTCCTTCTTCCCTCCATCCATCTCTCTCTCCTTCCTTTCTTCTTCCCTCCATCCCTCTCTCTCCTTCCTTCCTTCCTTCCTTCCTTCCTTCCTTCCTTCCTTCCTTCCTTCCTTCCTTCCTTCCTTCCTATCTTTCTTTCCTTTATTTTTTCCCTTCCCAAGAAGGTTGGGGGTCTGGGGATTAAACTGCCCCCCTCAATCATGGTGAATCTCAACCCATCACAGGGTTGGGGCCTGTGACCTTCCCACACCGGCCTAGCTGCCTTCACACAGTCCTAGAACCGTGTCATCAGGGAAGGGAACTAAGGATCATCTAGTCCAGCCCGCTGCAATTGCAGGAAAACCAGCTGAATCTTGTCTGGAAACCCTCCAGCAATGGTCCAAAAGATGCTTTTTTCAAGAGGGAACTGGACTTCCTTGTTTTTTTTCTCTGAAGACGTTTCGCTTCTCACCCAAGAAGCTTCCTCAGCTCTGATGGAATGTTGGGGGAAGGGAAGGATTTATACTCCTTTCAGAGGGTAATTTCGGCCACCTGGAGGTTTGTCTGTGTCCTCAACGACCCTCTAAAAGGAGGAAGATAACCAGCCGTCTGCAAGGAGTATAAATCCTTCCCTTCCCCACCATCCAGTGGGGCAACCAAGTCCTGGAAGACAGAGGACCTCCCAAGACCCCCAGTAATGGAGCCCCCACCTCCCCCCCGGATCTGAAGAAGAAGAGCCCCCGGACTTACCCGCGCAAGGACTCGTGGCCCCTCCGTCGCACCCGGCTGAGTGCGGGCTTCTTTTCCGAGTCGGAGAATCTGCTGGCCTGGACCTCCTCACCCTGCTCGCTGGCGGAGAACTCTTGGCGGAGAGCGAGCGATGCCCAGATGCCCAGGGGGAAGTGGATGAGCCAGAGCGCTGCCCTCATGATGAGATCTGGGCGTCCGATGGGGTCCAGCGGGCAGGGATATCCAGCGGGCACGGGGGGAATCCAAGAGCCCTGTGAGAAGTTTTACATCGAAATGTATTTCGCTCTTTTTTTTTTTACCGTTTCTATCCTCCCTGAAAATATTAACAGAATCCACAACGGGCTGAGAATCGGCAGCTCCACTACCTAACTGACAGTCAAGCTGAAACTTCAAATCAAAATAGCCAACAGGGGGAAATCCTTCGCTCAAACCTCCTCAAGCCCCCAAAATAAGTTACCCAGACCCAATCCGCATATCAAAGGATAAGGTCTGCAAACATGACATGAGGTCTCCCGGAGGAATGGCATGTTCACAAGAATCAACATACCTACATACAAAAACGCACATAAACACACACACACACACACACAGAGCCCTCAAGTGTCACCCTAGAATCAGCACCTAGACACACAAATCTGCCGCTGTGCCCCATTTCTTCGCCACCTGCCCGCTATAAATGCAAACTGTTTTGCTTTTTAGGAACGACTATTTCTTCTTTTCCTCACAGCTGCCTGGCTCTCATCTCTATGTGTTCTTGTGCAAAAGTAAAGAGAAGAGATTGGATGGCCCTCGGTCTGAAATGGCACAGGGGTTTCCTGCTGGAGCAGGGGGCTGGACTAGAAGACCTCCGAGGTCCCTCCCAGCTCTGTTATTCTGATCTTTCCACAGCAGAGCCCCTGATATCTCCCCAGGGCTGCGGCGTTACGCCCCGAGGGCACCGCAAAGTCGCACTGCGCCGCTTCTGACCTTTCCTGGCCTTCCTGGGCCTAGGAAGTGCCAACGGCCAACATAACCGAACGAGGGAGTTGGAAGGGATACTAATGGGCCCAGAAACCCCTAACCTTGCCCTTAGGCTTCGTTCACACATCACTAAGGGCCCGGGTTCGGGGTACCCTCGTTTCCTCTTCAGGGGGTTGCCTAAACACAGTCCGAGGGGGGAGCTTGTGTTCCAGTACAGTGTTTCTCCACCTGGGCCACTATAAAAGGGGTGGACTTCAACTCCCAGAATTCCCCAGCCAGCAGGAATTCTGGGAGTTGAAGTCCACCCCTCTTGAGAAAGATGGTTCTTGTAGGAAGGGGCTTAGGTGCAGTCCTGTCTGTGTCCTTTTATCCCTCTTGCTCAAGGGGGCAGCCAGGCATGGTGTTTCCCAAGGAGACCCCCCTCCTTCCTCTCTCCCTCCCTCCCCCCCCTCTTTTCCGACAATCTCTCCTGAGACTCAGCCTCCTCCCCGGTTGCTCCTTATCACTTTCCCAGGCCTGCCCGTTATCCGCTCCAGGAATGCTTGGCTGTCCTTCTTTTCCCAATTTGGAGAACTGGAAACACACATTCCCACCCTCGCCTGCCACCGGCTCGCCTTGATCTTTCTTTAACCGGATGCCGGGAAGTTAAAAGCCCTGACGATGATGAGGAATGCGAACCGGGAGGTGCAAAAGTGCCACGCAGAATAACAGAGTGGGAAGGGACCCCGGAGGTCTTCTAGTCCAACCCCCTGCTCGGGCAGCAGACCCTGTGCCATTTCAGACAAATGGTTGTCCAGTCTCTTCTTAAAAAGGAGGAGGAGGAGGAGGAGGAGGAGGAGGAGGAGGAGGAGGAGAATAACAGTAAGGGACCTCAGAGGTCTACTAGTCCAACCCTCTGCTTGCGCAGCAGACCGTAGACTGTTTCAGACAAATGATTGTCCAATCTCTTCTTACATAGGAGGAGGAGAATAACAGAGTTGGAAGGGACCTCCGAGATCATCTAGTCCAACCCCCTGCTCAGGCATGAGACCCTGTACCATGTCAGGGTTTGTCCAGCCTCCTCTTAAAAACTTCCAGTGTTGGAGCATTCACAACTTCTGGAGGAAAGGAGTTCCACTGGTTAATGGTTCTCGCTGTCAGGAAGTTTCTCCTTAGTTCCAGGTCGCTTCTCTCCTTGGTGAGTTTCCATCCGTTGCTTCTTCTCCTGCCTTCAGGCGCTTTGGAGAATAGCTTGACTCCCTCTTCTTTGGGGCAGCCCCTGAGATACTGTAAGTTTGCCATCCTGTCCACCCCCCATCCTTCTCTTCACCAAACCAGATGTGCCAAACTCCAGCAATTGCTGGTGCAGCCACCTCAACCACCAAAGTTTGCCCAGCAAATGTTCTGAGCCCCCCAACACCACTCTAGCCCCGGGGGGGGGGAGAGCTCCGAAAGGGAGCAAATGTGGCAGGGGAGGCGGACTTTGGACTTCGTCCAAAGGGGCTTCCGTTTTTCTGCCTCGCTTGCTTGTGAATTCCTTTCCATTTTCTCTCGGAAGCCCATTTTTCCGAAGCCCACCCAGCAGCCACAGGAGAGTTGCTGCCCAGACTCTCCCCCCCCCCCGGGACTGAGGGGAGAAAGGCTGTAGCGGGGGGGGGGGGCTCAGAAGAAGAAGGGGCTCGCATGCCCCCCCTCAACAGCACCACTTCTCCGAGAAGGTGCTTTTCAACGGCTTGCCTTCAAAAGCTGTGGATGCTCCATCCATGGAGGCTAAATTGAAGAAGAGAGTGGACAGCGCCTAGTCT
Organism: Vipera ursinii; assembly: GCF_947247035.1. NCBI lineage: Eukaryota > Metazoa > Chordata > Lepidosauria > Squamata > Viperidae > Vipera > Vipera ursinii. Next base: position 16,350,595 of record NC_139512.1, read on the forward strand.
GGAATGGGACAGGGTCTCCTGCTTGAACAGGGGGGTTGGACTAGATGGCCTCCGAGGTCCCTCCCAACTCTGTTATTCTGAATGCTGGATCTCCCAGTGGTCTTCTGGGCAAGGTTTAAATTGGGTCCACCTCTGATGAGGTTGGTCAGAATCGGGCAAGGTCACCTGGGTGCTTCTCTGCCTGGTTTAAAAATAGCAAAGTAGGTCTGATTGCAGCCCCTGAACTGGCTATGCCTTTCTAAGTTTTGTTCCACACTCATGAGGACTGGAATCTTTTTTTTTTTTTTAAAAAATCCCATTTATATCCCGCCCTTCTCCGAAGACTCAGGGCGGCTTACAATCTAAGAAGCACAAATCAATGTGCTTAGCAATAGCCTTCATTCTATGTATATTTAATTTTAATTTTAATTTTAATCCCATTTATATCCCGCCCTTCTCCGAAGACTCAGGGCGGCTTACAAGCTTAGCAGTAGCCTTCATTCTATGTATATGCCTGCTTATTAGGGCTTTCACACACACACCCAAGCGGCATTATTACAAAGTCAGCTTAATTGCCCCCAACAATCTGGGTCCTCATTTTACCTACCTGGGAAGGATGGAAGGCTGAGTCAACCTTGAGCCTGGTGGGACTCGAACCTGCACTAATTGCAGGCAGCTGGTGTTACTTAAGGAGGCCTTAGCCCACTGCTCCACCAAGGCAACAGAATCTTTGTTTCTGTTTAAAGATACAGATCCCCCCACTCAACCCGCATCCCTAAACTAAGGCCTTCCACTCGTGGAAAAACCCCAGAGGGGAGGGGGAGGAGGGAATTTTTTGTATTTAAAAACGTATTGTAAAACTTTTCAATAAAAAAACAAAACCCAATTCTTATTTTAAATGTTTGCCTGCCGTTGGAATTTGCAACCCTGAGGAACAGCAGCTCCTCTGTAGTTGCCCTGTTTTGAATCCGGTCCCTGCTTGGATGGGCCGAAGTCGGGGCCCCAGCCGAGCTTCCCTTCTTCTGTTTATTTGAGCTTCTCCTGGAGAAAATTCCGCAAGGGGATTTTTAAAAAGTTTTAAAGCAAGGAAGGGAGGAGGAGATGAAAGTAGAGGAGGGAAGGGAGGAAAAAGGAAGAAGGAAGGAAGGAGGGAGGGAAGGGAAGGGAAGGGAGCAGGAGAAAAGGAGGGAGGGGAGGAGGGAGGGGAGGGAAGGAGGGGCAAAGGAAGAAGGAAGGAAGAGAAGGAAGTAGGAGGGAGGAGAAGGGAGGAAGTGGGGAGGGAGGGAGGGAGGGAGGAAGAAGGAAGAGAAGGAAGTAGGAGGGAAGAAGAAGGAGGAAGTAGGGAGGGAGGGAAGGGAAGGGAAGGGAAGGGAGTAAGAGCAAAGGAGGGAGGAAGGAAGAGAAGGAAGTAGGAGGAAGGAAGGAAGGAAGGAAGGAAGGAAGGAAGGAAGGAAGGAAGGAAGGAAGGAGGAGCTCCTTGAAGTTTTCAACCAGGTCCACTTTGGGAAGAGGGGACATGGCCCTTCCTCTAGGCTGTCTCTTTGGAGGGGAGAGCTTCCCGCAGGGGCGAGACGGCCTCTGAGCACAAGCAGAGTTCCCTGCCTGGTGCCAGGGCTGGCAAGAGGCTCTCGGCTGTCCCCCCCAAGGAGCGCCTGAGCCGTGAGCGATGGAAACTCCCCCCCCCCCCCGTGGCAGGAGCCGGGGCTCTGTGGGGGGGGTGCTGAAGGAACAACAGCGGGGGGGGGGGAGTTATGGTTGAGTTACGATCGGAGGGATGGCGGTTCCAATGTGGCCAATCAGATCAGTTCACAGGCAGCTGCCCCCCCCCTCAGCCTGGTGTCCCCCAGCGGGCAGAAAGTAGAGTTTAGCCCAGGAGTTCCTCCCTCCCTCCCTCCCTCTTTCTTTCTTTCTTTCTTTCTTTCTTTCTTTCTTTCTTTTTCTTTCCTCCCTCCCTACTTCCTTCTCCTCCCTTTACTTACCTCTTCTCCCTCCCTCTTTCTTTCTTTCTTTCTTTCTTTCTTTCTTTCTTTCTTTCTTTCATCCCTCCCTCCCTCCTTCCCTCCCTCTCTCTCTCTCTCTCTCTTTCTTTTCTTTCTTTCTTTCTTTCTTTCTTTCTTTTTCTTTCTTTCTTTCATCCCTCCCTCCTTCCCTCCCTCCCTCCCTCCTTCTTATCTCTCTCTCTCTCTCTTTCTTTCTTTTTCTTTCTTTCTTTCTTTCATCCCTCCCTCCCTCCTTCCCTCCCTCTCTCTCTCTCTCTCTTTCTTTTCTTTCTTTCTTTCTTTCTTTCTTTCTTTCTTTCTTTCTTTCTTTCATCCCTCCCTCCTTCCCTCCCTCCCTCCTTCTTATCTCTCTCTCTCTCTCTCTCTTTCTTTCTTTTTCTTTCTTTCTTTCATCCCTCCCTCCCTCCTTCCCTCCCTCCCTCCCTCCTTCTTTTCTCTCTCTCTCTCTCTCTCTCTCTCTCTCTCTCTCTCTCTCTCTCTCTCTCTCTCTCTCTCTCTCTCTCTCTCTCTCTCTCACACAGACGTATTGCGCTCTTCTCCGCCCCCACCCCTCTTTTCCGGCGACCCGCATTTGCCAGTGCTGGCCCACCAACAGGGCCGATGCAGAGAAGCCCCAGTTCACACCTGCAGTCGCTTTGCGTCCCCCCCCCTCCAGCTTTTCTCGACCTTCGCACCCTCCGTCCCCGACAGGCTGGCAACTCCTGACACTGCCCGGTCTCCCCCCTCCCCCTCCCCCTCCCCCTCGCCCGGAGCATCCCCGAGGTGGCTGCAGATGGGAGCGGAGGAAAGCCCCCCCGGGACCCCCACCCCGGCTTCTGGCGAGGGGAGGGGGTGGAGAAGGGTCCTCCCGACCTTCTTCCTTTCTCACGACCCCCGGAAAACCCGCCCTTGGCCCCGAAGTTACAACCGGCCGATCCTCCCGCCGACCGGGAGCAGCTCCGGAGCCAGGCTGGGGGTGGGGGGGGCGCAGAATAACGGGGGGGGAACGAAAGCGACCCCCTCCCCGCGAACAAAGCGGCGTGGGCTGCCCGGCCGGACTGGCGGCCAGGCGTCCCCGGGCCGGGCAAGGCGAGCGGAGCCCCGGCCGTCGAGGCAAAGGAGGGCCCTCAAGGACGGGAAGCCCCCTCCCCAGTCCGCCCCCTCCCCAGCCCCGCGGAGCCTCCCGACGACGACCGGGCGCCCCGTCTCGGTTCCCGCCGCCCGCCCGCCGAGCGGGGACCGCAGCGGCCCCTTCCTTCTTCGGGGAAAGCAATTGGGGCGGGGGTCGCGGCGGGGAAACAGGCAGCCTCCGAAGGAGAAGAGCCCAGGGCGGCGGCGGGGGGGGGGCGGGGAGGGGGCAGAAGCCCCTGCCTGAGGGCGGGCAGCCCCCTGGAAGTCTGAAATCGGGGAGGGAGTGGTGGTGGGGGGCTTGGTGGGGATCCCGGGACCCCTTCCTTCCGCCCCCTCCCCGGACAGAGCGGGGGAGCGGGATCCGGCGGAGGGATCGCGGCGGAGAGGAATCCCCCCCCTCTCCGCGCGTGCCAGAACTGAACAAAGAAAGTTGGTGGGGGGGGCGCGGAAGGGAAGGGGCGAGAGAGAGTTGCAAGCCCCCCCCTCCGAGCCAAGAAAAAAAAACCGCCCCGCGCGCCCCCCCCCCACCGCCCAGAGCCCCGGGGCTGGGGAGGGTCTCCGCAGGAGGCTACCTTGGGCGGCGAAGTCCCGAGCTGAGTCGGGGGTCTCTCCTTTTGTCGGGAAGCGCCGAGCCGGGCGGGAGAAAAGTAGTTTAAGCGAGGGGAAAGGTAGTCGCTCGTCCGCCGGGGCAGGGGGAGGGTCTTGCAGCTGGGGAAGGGGCGCTGGGGGGGAGGAAAAGGAGCTGCTGCATTCTTCAGCCAAAAGTTTTTAAGGAGGGAGGGGGGGCGGGTGGGAGAGAAGGAGAGAGGGGGGCTGGGTTTGTTCCCCTTCCTTCCTCCCGGCCCTGCTGGTCTCCCAAGGTCTCCATCCAAGCCATCTGCTGCCATGCGCCCCCCCCCGCCCACCCCCACCCCACCGCAGCCCTCTGACTTCAGGAGTAAAGCCGGGGTGGGTGGGTGGTGGGTGGTGGGTGGGGGTGGGCGAGATGGAAATTAATAACACAGCCTCGACTTCAAAAGGCATCCCGGGCTGAGAAGAAGGGAGACGGGTTTTTTTGGTGGGGGGGCTGTGGCAGGACTGGCAGAAAGAGACTTCAAAGGTGCAGGAAGAGAGAAGAAGGCCTGCCCCCCCCCACGGCCCTCTTTGCAAAAGGGGTTGGGGGCAATGTCTCTACAAAAACAGAATAGAATAGAATAGAATAGAATAGAATAGAATAGAATAGAATAGAATAGAATAGAATAGAATAGAATAGAATAGAATAGAATAGAATAGAATAGAATTACAGAATAGAATAGAATCTGGAAGGGACCTTGGAGGTCTTCTAGTCCAGCCCCCTGCTCAGGCAGGAAACCCTATACCCATGGTGGCGAACCTATGGCACGAGTGCCACTGGTGGCATGCAGAGCCCTCTCTGTGGGCACGTGCGCCATCGCCCCAGTCCCAGGCCTTCAGCTGGGTTTTATAAAACCTTTTCGCTTTAGGCCTCCGCCGCTGTGCGCAAAATAAATAAATAAATAAATCAATTTCGACTTCTCGTGGGGAAAAAAAAAGATTTCGCAAAGTTGGAATTGATTGATTGAACTTTTTAGTCCCACCCAGTCTGCCGTTACCACCGCGGCCACGTCCACCCAATGGGCCACGCCCACCCGGCACCTGACGATACATAAGTGGGTTTTGTTTTGCAGTTTGGGCACTTGCTCTGTAAAAGGTTTGCCATCACTGCCCTATACCATTTCAGACCAATGGCTGTCTAGTCTCTTCTTAAAAACTTCCAGTGTTGGAGGATTCACCACCTCTGGAGGCAAGGAGTTCCACTGACTAATTGTTCTCACTGTCAGGAAGTTTCTCCTTAGTTCTAGGTTGCTTCTCTCCTTGACGAGTTTCCATCCATTGCTTCTTGTCCTGCTTTCAGGTGCCTTGGAGAATAGCTTGACTCCCTCTTCTTTGGGGCAGCCCCTGAGATCCTGGAAGGCTGCTATCCTATCACCCCTGGTCCTTCTCTTCATTAAACTAGAGACATACCCAACTCCAGCAACCGTTCCCTATATGTTTTAGCCTCCAGTCCCCCAATCATCTTTGTTGCTCTTCTCTGTACTCTTTCTAGAGTCTCGACATCTTTTTTACATCGTGGTGACCAAAACTGGATGCAGTATTCCAGGTGTGGCCTTTCCAAAGCCTTGTAAAGTGGTATTAGTATTTCATGTGATCTTGATTCTATCCCTCTGTTAATGCAGCCTAGTATTGTGTTGGCTTTTTTGGCAGCTGCAGCACACTGCTGGCTCATATTGAAGTGATTGTCCACTAGGACTCCGAGATCCCTCTCACAGTTGCTTCTATTGAGCAAGGTACCACCTATACTATACCTATGCATTTGGGTTTTCTTGCCTAAATGTAGAACCTTACTTTTTTCACCGTTGATTTGTGCCTTGCGATGTGACCCTTCGAGCATCAGAGAGCTCTTCGGCAGTGGAAGAGCGTCCTGTGAAAGGCCAAAGCTGGCTTGCTCTGCCACCAACCTAGGAAGGCCTGATAATTGCTAGGAAGTCCTCTCTTTTTCCAGAAGATGGAAAAATCTATTGTACAGAGGATGATGGGCCTTGTGGCTCACCTTCCCTGTAAAACACAGAGCTGATCCTTAGAACTGATCCGCCATTGCTCTTTTTTAAAAAATTCCCATTTATATCCCCCGCCCTTCTCCGAAGACTCAGGGCGGCTTACAATCTAAGAAGCACAAATCAAATGTGCTTAGCAATAGCCTTCCTTCTATGTATATGCCTGCTTATTAGGGCTTTCCCCCCCCCCCGAAGCGGCATTATTACAAAGTCAGCTTAATTGCCCCCAACAATCTGGGTCCTCATTTGACCTACCTGGGAAGGATGGAAGGCTGAGTCAACCTTGAGCCTGGTGGGACTCGAACCTGCACTAATGGCAGGCAGCTGGTGTTACTTAGGGAGGCATTAGCCCACTGCTCCACCAAGGCTCTTGTGCTGGCTGAACTGGGATTCAGTTCCCCCTCCACCCTCCCCCAAGTTTAGACATTGGGGGGCATTTGGGGACACCCCCCCTCTTTGCCATGAGAGGCTGGAGCTTCAGGGGCCCTAATAACCTCCTGCTTAGACTACTGCAATGCAGTGTGTGTGGGGCAGCCCTTGGAGGCTTTTGGGAAATTCTCTCTCTCTCTCTCTCTCTCTCTCTCTGTGTGTGTGTGTGTGTGTGTGTGTGTGTATGTCGCTCTGTGTGTGTGTTTGTGTACAAATTTGCTGTAAAGGGATTTGGCTGTGAGAATGGAATAAAGCAGAACACAACGGAACAGAACAGAACTAGGAAGAATGGAACGGAGTAGGCTTGGGTCTTGCTGCTAGCTTAAAGGAGATTTGCTCACCTGTGTGCGGGGGGTGGGGTGGGGTTCAGGCCCACCGGAGCCCCCTCTCATCTCCCTAGATGCGTCTAGGGAGATGGAGGGCAGCCACCAGATCTCCCTCCGCCCCACATTCTTGGGGGAGCTGAAAGCAGGGGATCAAGCCACGTTTCTCCCTCCCTCCCCCCAGGAAGAGGGAGGGGAACAAACTGCCATGGCAAGGATGCTGCCTGGGTCGGGATGAGCAGGAGGGCCCAAGGGTTAGAGTCCTGGAACCTGAGCGCCCCCCCCCCCACACACACAGAGGATCCCGCCCCTCCAGAGACAAGGTCAGGAAGCCAAAGATGGTGGCTGTGAGGAGGGGGTGATTGAAGCCCCCCCTCTTTTTTTAAACAGGCAGCAAAAGGTCATCTGGAGGTCGCTCCGGGGTGGGCATCTTCGGGGTGGTCTTCCAGATGACACCCCCCCCCCATGGCCATAGGTTGACTAGACTAGAATAAGAGAGTTGGAAGGGACCTTGGAGGTCTTCTAGTCCAGCCCCCTGCTCAGGCAGGAAACCCTCCACCACTTCAGACAAACGGCTGTCCCGTCTCTTCCTTAAAACGCCTCTTCTGTAGGAGTTGGGAGGAGTCGCTGTTCTGCTCAAACCAACCGGGGAAGAGGGCTGGACTAGATGACCTCGGAGGCCCCTTACCACCAAGACGATTCCCTGAATTAGGGGATCGTGGCTTCTCTTTGGAGGACTTTGCTGATTCTTCCCATGTGGATAACACAAAAGAGCACAGCTTTTGTTTTCGTTTTGCCGTTGGGGCGCAGGAATCTTGGCAAAAGTTTTAACCTAGACCCTGGTGGGCTTCAGACGTTTATTCCCACCCACCCCCCAAATAAGTTCCCTCTGTGCACGTGGATAGAGGAGAGATCAGATAGACAGATAAATAAACGGAGAGATGGAGGCCCTGGATGGCCAGCCACGTTCGCCACCCAGAAGTCGGTGTTTCAGATGGGCTGAAAATAGGATTCGTTTTCTGAGAAAATACATGAAATTTCTGGGTTGATCCCCAGCCTCTCGAGGGCCAAGGAGTCTTCCTGAAACGTCCCATTCCAACGGTTAAGTCGGTTAAGTCGAGGAGCGCAGGGCAGTAAAGGCTGCAGGCAGTTCCTTTAGGGACCGTTCGCAGTTACGACCAAACTGGGGGAAAAAATGACTTATGACCGTTTTTCACACTTACGGCCTTTGCGGCATCCCCCCTGTCCAGGGGATCCAAATTCAGGAGCTTGGCAACGGGTTCGTATTTATGACGGTCGCAGCGTCCCGGGATCAACCGTCATAAATCTGAGTCAGCTGCTCAGGGTGCCTCCGATCAGAGAATGCCGATTGGTGGCCCCCAGGGGGAGGGCCTTCTCTGTGGGCGCGCCAGACCTGTGGAACCGCCTCCCGGTTGGGCTCCGGACGGCCCCCGACCTGCGCTCCTTCCGGCGTGATTTAAAAACCTATCTATTTGAGCAATCTGGCCTGGTCTGATGGGTTTGGGGTTGGGTTTAAATAAGTTTTAACACATTTTTAGTATTGTATTATTGGGCATAACTATTTAATTCTTTTTAATCTCTTTTTTAACTTTTGTATTTACATTTTGATATTTATTGCCCTGTACACCGCCCTGAGTCCTTCGGGAGAAGGGCGGTATAAAAATTTAATAAATAACAACAACAACAACAACAACAACAACAACAACAACAACAACAACAATAATAATAATAATAATAATAATAATAATAATAATAATAAACATCTGAATTTGAATCACGGGACCGTGGGGAAGCTGCGAGGCTCACAACTGCCAAAAACATCATTTTCAGTTTTAACTTCTAACGAACGGCTGTAAAACTGTTTCAGCAAACAGAGAGGGCACGTTTAGAGAGAAAACACAAATTTCCCTTCCAGCTCCTAGAAAATATATATATATATTGGCTGGTTGTTAATTTGAATCTCACCCATTTTCAAAGCAACCAGTCAGGGAAAGGCAACGGGGGGGGGGTGGGGGGAGGCAGAGCAGACAGCCAGGTGGAGCCATTTAAAATCCACGCGGGAATAATAATGTCTTGGAATATTTTGGGAAGAAACAGCCGGGAAAAGTTGGTTTCTAAGGAAGGAGGGAGGGAGGGAGGGAAAAGAAAAAAGAAAGAAAGAGGAAGGAAGGGAGAAAGAAAAGGAGGGAGAGAAAGGAAGGAAGGAAGGAAGGAAGGAAGGAAAAGAAAGAAAAAAATAAGAAAGAAAGGAGAGAGGGAGAGAAGGAAGGAAAAGAAAGGAAAAAGGAAAGAAAGAAAGAAGAAAGAAAGAAGAAAGAAAGAAAGAAAGAAAGAAAGAAAGAAAGAAAGAAAGAAAGAAAGAAAGAAAGGAGGGTAGAAAGAAAGGAAAAGAAAGAAGAAAGAAGAAAGAAAAAAGAGAGTAAGGATTTGATGAAATGGAAGGGTGACGTCATACAAGAAGAGGCGGGGGGCGTGAACGTGTATGATGTCACTTCCTGTCTGAAGCAGTGCTGGAATGGGACCCCCTCTTCGGATTTTCGCCCCCTCCTTTGGCCCAGGGAGGGGGCACATGCAATCCCCCGCAACGGAAGGGGGCCTCAGCCAAATTTGCCCCTCTAAATAGAAAACAATCCTTGGCTCTTTTGCTGAGAAATGTGTATTTTTCCTGGAGGTAAACTGCGTTGCAGTAACGCAGGGCCAGAACTGAGTTTCACGCACCAAAATTATTAATACCACTTTACAAGGCCTTGGTAAGGCCACACCTGGAATACGGCGTCCAGTTTTGGTCACCACGATGTAAAAAAGATGTCGAGGCTCTAGAAAGAGTGCAGAGAAGAGCAACAAAGATGATTGGGGGACTGGAGGCTAAAACATACGAGGAACGGTTGCTGGAATTGGGTCTGTCTGGTTTAATGAAGAGAAGGACTGAGGGGGGACATGATAGCCATGTGCCAATATTTGAGGGGCTACCACAAAGAAGAGGCAGTCAAGCTATTCTCCAAAACGCCCGAAGGCAGGACAAGAAGCAACGGATGGAGACTAACCAAGGAGAGAAGCAACCTAGAACTAAGGAGAAACTTCCTGACAGTGAGAACAATTCACCAGTGGAACAACCTGCCTCCAGACGTTGTGAATGCTCCAACACTGGAGGTTTTTAAGAAGAGACTGGACAGCCATTTGTCCGAAATGGTATAGGGTTTCCTGCCTGAGCAGGGGGTTGGACTAGATGACCTCCAAGGTCCCTTTCAACTTCTTCTTCTTCTTCTTCTTCTTCTTCTTCTTCTTCTTCTTCTTCTTCTTCTTCTTCTTCTTCTTCTTCTTCTTCTTCTTCTTCTTCTTCTTTTGCTTCTTCTTCTTCATCATTAAAATTCCTACATTGTACTTTTGCCTCCTTTCCCCTCCTTAACTGCCTTTCGTTTCCCACCCCAAGGCAACCAATTAAAATCTTGCAAGTGATTTCCCTAATGCAGGGGTCCTCAACCTTTGGGCCGCTGCCCGGTAGTGGGCCATGGCCTACTGGCCACAGGACGGGCTGGCTAGTGTGCGCACATGTGCACGCACATACCCCCACTTGCATTAGCACCGTGGCTGTGAGGTGCAAAAATGGTACACCGCGCTGTGCGGTGCAAAAATAGCCCACCGCCGTGCCTCAGGGTGCAAAAATAGGACGCCGCTGCGCCACTAGGCGCAGAAATCTGGCACTCTGCTGTGCTAGAATGGGGCATTGCTAGCGAGTATCACGCAAGCACTAGTCCTGCCCCATTTCAGTTACTGTGCTCGCAGCCCCATGTGCCCACACTCACGCGTGTAAAATGCTTGCCATTCCCTTTCCTTCCAGTCCGACAACCGAGAAAGCTTGGTGACCTCTGACCTGACAGTCAGTTCAAGCGTGCTCTGGCATGCCGCTTCCTACTACTTCCAGCTGGGCAACCTTGAAGCAGCTTCTTGAGTCAGCACCGTGGTTACTTTCGGTTTCCCAAGTGCTCCCCTCTTCCCCACAGTTCAGGGCAGACTGTCACCGTGAAGCACAGTGAAGCACAAGCTGGCCTGAGGCGGCAGCTGACACAATATCAGTGGGGAAGTTGGATTTTTTTAAATGACCGTGAGAGCCACTTAACAGCCATGGTCAAAGAAAGGTTGTAAAATCAGACACACTTGACATCCCGCTTTACTTTGCAGTGGAAATTCCAGTCCAAATTCTGGTCATAAGTTGAGGACTGCCAGTGAGATGGTTCCCCCGCCTCTCCCGTGGGCGTTTTGACGATTGGCCCCCTCCTCAAATCAAGGTCAACTTTCAGAAGAAGGCAAAACTGAAGTCTCCACTGCAGGGATTCAAACTTTTCTATTTTTAATGGAGAAAAAGTTGGGGTGACGATCAGAAATTGGAAAAGCAAACTCCGCTTGGGGATACAGGGTGGGTCATAATTTATTCAATCGATTTTATTCATTGATTTAAAAACTTCAGTCAGACAATTGTCGAAACTCTCTGGTCACTTGATAATAAAATACACACATAGCCATGTGCACACACATGAATAGCAACAGCAGTAGCACTTGTATGCCGCTTTGCAGTGCTTTACAGCCCACTCTGAGCAGTTTACAGGGTCAGCCTCTTGCCCCCCAACAATCTGGCTCCTCCTTTTACTGACCTCGGAAGGACGGAAGGCTGAGTCAACCTTGTCAGGATCGAACTCCTGGCAGTGGGCAGAGCCAGCCTTCAATGCTGAATTCTAACCACTGTGCCACCACAGTTGTTCCCTTCCTTCCTTCCTTCCTTCCTTCTTTCCTTCCTTCCTTCCTTCCTTCCTTCCTTCCTTCCTTCCTTCCTTCCTTTCTTCCTTCCTTCCTTCCTCCCTCCCTCCCTCCCTCCCTTCACACTTAGCAATAGCCCTTAGACTTATAAAAACCCTTCACAGTGCTTTTAAAGCCCCCTCTAAGCGGTTTACAGAGTCAGCCTCTTCCCCCCAACAATCTGGATCCTCCTTTTACCGACCTCGGAAGGCTCAACCCTGTCAGGATCGAACTCCTGGCAGTGGGCAGAGCCAGCCTGCAATGCTGCATTCTAACGACTGTGCCACCAGGGCTATTACAAGAGGAAGGAAGGAAGGAAGGAAGGAAGGAAGGAAGGAAGGAAGGAAGGAAGGAAGGAAGGAAGAAAAAGAAAAAGAGAAAAAGAGAAAAGAAAAAGGAGGGAGGAAGGAAGGAAAGGAAAGAAGAGAGAGAAAAGGAGAAGAGAAATAAGAGATGGAGGGAGCAGGAGAGAATGGAGAAAAAGAAGGGAAGGAAGGAACGAGTAGAGGGAAGGAAAGAAAAGAAAGGTAGAAAGAAAAGGGCATGAAGGAAGGAGAGAGGGAGCGAAGGAGGGAGAGAGAGACTTATATACCACTTCATGGTCCTTTAGTCAGCCTATTGGTCCCCAACAATCTGGGTCCTCATTTTACCAACCTTGGAAGGACGGAAAACTGAGTCAACCTTGAGCCGGTGAGTGGATCGAACTGCTGGCTGTGGAATGCAGAGTCAGCCTGCAATGCCACAATCTCACCACTGCGCCACCAAGGCTCATTTGAATAAAAATATAGGGAACAGAATGCAAAACACCCTGCAGGTAGCACTTCACTTATGACCACCGTTGAGTCCAAAATTTCTGTTGCTAAGCAACACCGTTGTTAAGCTTTGCCCCATTTTTATGACCTTTCTTGCTGCAGTTATTCAGTGAATTGCCGCTGTGGCTCACTTAGTCACACGGTTGTGAAGTGAATCTGACTTCCCGGTTGACTTTGCTTGTCCAACGGTCGCAAAAAGGGGATCACACGAAACCGCCTCCCCCCAGGGCACTGCGACCGTCATAAATACGAGTCTGATGACAAGCGTCTGAATTTTGATCAGGTGACCCCCGGGATGTTGCAACGGCCGTAAGTGGGAAAAATGGTCCTAATGTCACTTTTTCCAGTGTCCTTTTAAAGTTGAGTGGTCACTAAATGAATAGTTGATAAGTCAAGGACTCCCGGTACAAACTAGGCAGTCATTCAGGAAGTAAAACAATAGAACTTAAAAACACAACTAAAGGTTTCAACCAGGTTTATGCTGAATTCTCTTTAAATGAAGAAAGGACTCTTCCCTCTCCTAGTTCGAGATCCTAATTTCTGCCTAGTTGTCAGACATTAGACCCAAAATCCCTGGAGGTTTTTAAGATGAGACTAGCCAGTCACTTATATGAAATGGTATAGGTTCTCCTGCTTGAGCAGGGGGCTGGACTAGAAGACCTCCAAGGTCCCTTCCAGCTCCTCTATTCTATTCTATTCTATTCTATTCTATTCTATTCTATTCTATTCTATTCTATTCTATTCTATTCTATTCTATTCTATTCCATTCTATTCCATTCCATTCTATTTTATATTCTATTCTAATTTTCTTATTCTATTCTATTCTATTCTATTCTATTCTATTCTATTCTATTCATTCTATTCTATTCTATTCTATTTTCTGTTCTGTTCTGTTCTGTTCTCTATTCTATTCTATTCTATTCTAATTTTCTCTTTATTCTATTCTATTTTCTGTTCTGTTCTATTCTATTCCATTCTATTTTATATTCTATTCTATTCTGTTCCATTCTATATTCTATTCTATTCTGTTCTGTTCTGTTCTGTTCTGTTCTGTTCCGTTCTGTTCTGTTCCGTTCCGTTCCGTTCCGTTCCGTTCCGTTCCGTTCCGTTCCGTTCCATTCCATTCCATTCCATTCTATTCTATTCTATTCTATTCTATTCTATTCTATTCTATTCTATTCTATTCTTTATGCTATTCTATTTTCTATTCTATCTTCTATTCTATTCCATTCCATTCTATTCCACCCTGCTGCACGTCTTCCTCTTCTTCTATTTTCTCAGCATGAGCTCTTCTCGGTAGACTTTGGAAAGAGTGCAGAGAAGATGATTAAAGGCCTGGAGACTAAAACATATGAAGAACAGTTGAAGGATTTGGGTTTGGCCACTCTAGAGAAAAGAAGGACTAGGGGGATTATGATAGCAGTCTTCCAGTTTTGAAGGGCTGCCAAAAGAAGAGGGGGGTCACGTTATTCTCCAAAGCACCAGAGGGCAGGACAAGCAACAATGGTTGGAAACTGATCAAAGAGAGAAGCAACCTGGAATTAAGGAGGAATTTCCTGGCACTGAGGACAATTAACCAGTGGAACAGCTTGCCTCCAGAAGTTGTTGGCGTTCCATCACTGGAGGCTTTTAAGAAGAGAGTGGACAACCATTTGTCTGAGATGGTATAGGTTCTCCTGCTTGAGCAGGTGGCTGGTCTAGAAGACCTCCCAGGTCCCTTCCAGCTCGATTCTGATTCTGAGTGGTACAGGTCCAGCTGGTTCATTTGAGAGCGTGGCCTGCCCTCTAGTGGCTGGACCAGGGAGCGCCTTTAAAAACCCACCGGCAGTTGCCTCATTATTAATCCGGTGCATCTTCTCTTCCGCTTAATTTCCCCACAATTCTCTGGTTTGGGATCGCTCTGGGGCATTGTGGGATATTTAAATGCGGGCTGCTCCAGGCCCGGCGTCTTCGAGAGGGTTGGAAAGAATTTTATGCCATTTGGTTGCTCAAAGTTTAGAACTTTTTCGCCTTCTCCTGCCCCTCCATCTCGACTGCAGTAGAACTACTAGACTCTTGTTCCATACCCAAAGTCGGTGGAGAGCGGAGGATGCTCGAATTCTCAACAATCCCTTAGATTTTTAGACTCATCTCGCAAAGGTTGCGTCTCTTTCTCCTTTCCCATCTTCTCTTTTTCTAACTCCCTCTTCTCTCCCCTTACTTCTCCTTCTCCATTTTCTCTTTCTCCTCCTTCTCCATCTTCCCCTCCGTCTTCTTCTCCTTTTCCACCTTCTTCTCCTCCTTCTCCATCTTCTCCTTCTCCATGTTTTCTTTCCCCTTTTTTCTCCACCTCCTCCATCTTCCCCTCCATCTTCTCCTTCTCCTCCTCCTTCTTCCCATCTTCTCCTCCATCTTCTCTGTGAGGTGTTCTCACAATGAATCGTTAAAGGTGCTCCCAAGCAAAGGCATCACGCAGAGATGCAATCATATTTAGCTTTATTCATGATAGATCAAAAAGAAAGAAATACTTGGCATGAAAGCATTCATGCCTGCATGTGAGAGAGAAATAAAATAAAGCAAGCTAGCATAACATGACTAAAAGAAGGACTAAGAACTAGGGGAGGAGAAATGGAGACTAGAAGCTGAAATAGAACTAGAACAAAGAGCAGCCCCTCGTGCAGAGGTATTTATGGGGGGTCTTGGCCCCTCCTTGACCATAAAACACTCTCACCAATGGGGCTGTGGGTCCGAGACCCTTGGCTCATCAGTGGAAGCAAAGAAGCCTCTTTGCCTCCATCTGATGACCCTTTTGGGGAACTGCCAATGGCTGGCACAAAACATCTAACAATTCCCCTTCTTGCCAGCCAATGACAGGGACCAGTGAATGTATGTAAGGGGCGAGCAGGTGTCATAGACATGTATGAAAACATTCAGAAGGCCAAACACAAACGCTTACACAGAAGGTTGTGCCGATCAATGGGAACAGGTTTGGTAAACAGATCAGCTATCTGGTCAGCTGTATTACAGTGCTCAACATATATAAAACCCTTTTTGGTAAGCTGCCTGACATTTTTGTAGCGTATGTCTATATGGCGAGATCTAGATCCTACTGCATAAGCCTCCGAGATTGCAATGGCAGCTGTGTTGTCCTCTAGAATTTGGATGGGCAGAGGGGGAGATGCCCAGATGCTTGTTATCAGCTCATTGAACCAAGTCAAATCATTGGCCGTGTCTGACAGGCTGGCAAGTTCAGCCTCGGCCGTGGAGCAAGAAATAAATTTTTGCTGCCTAACATTCCAATGTACTGGGCAGCCATTTAGCAATATGAGGAAACCGGAAGTGCTCCGTCTAGTTTTGGTGTCGCCAGCCCAGTCTGCGTCTGAGTAAGCGGAGAGCTAGGCCGTCTTCCCCTTCTCTGGTTCTAGCATAAGGAGGGCATCAGCTGTGCCCTTAAGGTATCTAAGTACCCTTTTAACAGCAGTCCAGTGGAATTCCTTTGGGTGTTCCACGTGCCTGGACAATAGATTCACAGCTAAAGCTATGTCAGGTCTGCTCCAATTGCTGATGTATAGCAAGGAGCCAATCACAGATCTGTAAAGTGTGTTATCTGTGAACTCAGGACCATCCTTATGGGTGTGGTTGTAAAAATCGGTTTGCATTGGGCTATGCGTAGGATTAGATTCTGCCATTTTGAATTTGGCCAGTAATTCCTCTATCTTTTCTTTTTGAGATAGAGCGAACCCCACTTTAGTGGCCAAAATATGCACACCCAAGTACTTGTCAACCCGCCCCAAAGACTTCAGAGTAAATTTTTCTTCCAGGGCCTTGGCAAATTCATCACACCCTTCCTTGTTTGGCCCTACATATAATAGATCGTCCACATAAACTAACACCCGTTCCGTGGTACCCTTGGAATTGCGTGTGAAAACACATTGATCTGCATGAGATGTATGGAAACCAACTCGTTCTAAACTCTTTCTAAGACAGTCATACCATAATTTCCCTGACTGCTTAAGACCATATAACCCTTTGTGAAGCAACCATGTATTTCCCTCTTCTTGCTGGTAGCCAGGTGGGGCCCTCACGTAGATCTGCCGGTCCAAGTTGGCGTGGAGGTAAGCCGTCTGGATGTCGAATTGGAAGACTTCTTCTCCCAGAGCGGCTGCAGTCACGAGGGCGGCCTTGACGCTCTCTGCCCGAACGGTTGGAGAGTAAGTCTCCGAGTAGTCCTCCATATAACGCTGAGCGAAGCCCTGGGCTACCAAACGGGCCTTATACAGGTAGAGGCCATTGGCAAGTGGTTTGGCTTTGTAAACCCACCTTGTGCCAATGACTTTCCTCTCCTTTGGAGGTTGCTGGGGGGTGAAGACCTTAAGTTGTTTCAGGCTCTGCATTTCCTTCTCCATCGCGAGCTGCCATTTCTCTTGCTCTTCGATGGGCAGCTTCTCTTCCTCCTTCTTCTCCATTTTCTCTTTCTCCACCTTCTCCTTCATCTTCCCCTCCGTCTTCTTTTCCATCTTCTCCTCCTCCTTCATTCTTTCCTTCTTCTCCTTCATCTTCCCCTCCTTCTTCTACTTCTCATCCAACTTCTCCTCCTTCTTCTCCTCCATCACCTCCTTCTTCCCCATCTTATCCTTCTTCATCTTCCCTCCCATCTTTTCCTTCTCCTTTTTCTCTACCTCCTCCATCTTCGTCCTCTTCTCGTCCATCTTCTCCTTCTCCATCTCCTCCTCCTCCATCTTCTCTTCCTCCTTCTTCTCCATTTTCTCTTTCTCCTTCTTCACCATCTTTTCTTTCTCCACCTTCTCCTTCATCTTCCCCTCCATCTTCTTCTTTTCCATCTTCTCCTCCTCCTTCATTTTCTTTCCTTCTTCTCCTTCATCTTCCCCTCCTTCTTCTACTCTGTTAGATGTTTTGTGCCAGCCATGGCAGTTCCCCAAAAAGGTCATCAGATGGGAGCAAAGAGGCTTCTTTGCTTCCACTGATGAGCCAAGGGTCTCAGACCCGACAGCCCCATTGGAGAGAGAGTTTTATGGTCAGGGAGGGACCAAGACCCCCCATAAATACCTCTGCACGAGGGGCTGCTCTTTGTTCTTGTTCTACTTCTAGTTCTAGCCTCTTAAGATTCTACTCCTAGCTTCTAGTTCTTCTTCTGTTTTAGCTATGTAATGCTAGCTTGCTTTCTTTTATTTTGTTTCTCTCTCACATGCAGGCATGAATGCTTTCATGCCAAGTATTTCTTTCTCTTTGATCTATCATTGAATAAAGCTAATATGATTGCATCTCTGCGTGATGCTTTTACTTGGAAGCACCTTAACGATCCATCGTCCTCGTGAGATCATCTCACATTCTCATCCAACTTCTTCTCCTTTTTCTCCTTCTCCTCCATCACCTCCTTCTTCCCCATCTTCTCCTTCTTCATCTTCCCTCCCATCTTTTCCTTCTCCATCTCTGTCTTGTCCTCCTCCTCCTCCATTTTATTCGCCATTGTTTTATTCCCTCGGCCACCATCCTGTAAAGTGGGCCAGGTCGAGAATGTAGGTTGATTGTCCTCCCTGTTAGGAAGTTTCTCCTTAATTCCAGGTTGCTTCTCTCCTTGGTCCGTTTCCATCCGTTGCTTCTTGTCCTGCCTTCTGGTGCTTGGGAAAATAGGTTGACCTCCCCCCCCCACTTCTTTGGGGCAGCCCCTCAAGTACTGGACACCGGCCATCCCCTTCGTTAAACTAGACCTACCCAGTTCCAGCAACCATTCTTCCTCCGTTTCAGCCTCCATTCCCCTTGATCAGGGGTAGGCAACCTCGGCTCTTTTATGACTCATGGACTTCAACTCCCAGAATTCCTGAGTCAGCTATGCTGACTCAGGAATTCTGGGAGTTGAAGTCCATGAGTCATAAAAGAGCCGAGGTTGCCTACCCCTGCCCTTGATCATCTCTGTTGCTCTTCTCTGCTCTTCTCTTCCAGAGTCTCCGCCTCTTCTTTATACATCGGGGCAACCAAAAAGTGAGTGCAGGATTCAAAATCTGGCCTTCTCCAGGCGTCGTAAAGCGGTTTCTTGCGTCTTGCCTTCTGCACGCTCTCAGAGGCGGCGGGCGGCCGAGCCTTAAGTTGCACAACGAGCCCCCTGCCCCGGATGAAACCCCCCCCGAGCGCTCTGCCCATGCTCAGAGGCAGGCCCCGCCCTTGCCCGACCACCGGAGCCGGCGAAAGAGCAGTCCGAGGATGCGGCGGCAGGTCTGTCGTTGCTATGGAGGGTCCGGGAAGGCGTTGGGGACCCTGGAGGGCATCAGTCCAGGCCCCTATTCCGCTCCCCGCTTTCACGCCAGCGCCGGAGTGGCCGAACCCCGTTTTTTCCCTGGAGAATTTGGGGCACCACTTGGGGCTAGGTGGGGGGGGGAGGAGGCGAAGGGTCCCGGGGCTTCTCGCTTTGGGACCCCCGTGATGCCAACCTGAGAAAAGGGAGGGCGAGACGTAGGTTCCACCCCCGCCCCAACCCGACACTCTTCTCCCGTATGGAACGCCAACTCCCATCGCCCCCTCCTGGAGGGCTGGCTGGGGATGATGGGGAAGGCAGCCAGAGTGAACCCTCGTTGCTTTTCTTGGGGGGGGAAGGAGAGACCCCCGTCTTGCGTTCGTCCTGCCCTCCAGAGCAGAAGCGGCCACGAGCTGGAGGGGGAGGCGTCGCGGTCCCCAACTGAGCCCATTTTGTCTTCGGGGATCACACGGGGGGGGGTGAGGCTGTCGGGCGTGGGGGGGGGGTGTCTCCCCCGGTCGGGTTTCTGGGTAGCGTGTGGACTCAGGGAAGGGTCAGTTCATCACCACCACCACCACCCCGGTCCTATCGCTTGAAGTTCCGTTTCAGAGGCGTACAGGAAGGGGTCCCCAGAGGTCATCAAGACTGCCTCTTGTTCTTGGAGGGGCGAGGAGTGGGTAGTGACTGAGGGGGTTGGTTGGAGGGGTGTCAGTGTGGGGAGAAAGCGCCCGAGGGGTGGGGAGACTGGAGCTGTATGTATGTCAGATAGGGGGGCTCCCTCCCTCCCTGCCCCTCCCTCTGGGGCACAGGTGGGCAGGTGGGCATCTGGCTGGTTCTCCGGGCTGGACAGGAGGCTCCGAAAGGGCAACGTGTGGCACTGGGCCAAGAGACACCCGGGAAAGGTGGTGTTACTGCCTGCCCCTCCCCAGTTGTGGCCCACGCACAGCCAGAGGTGACCTTTTGTATATTAATTAATTAATTAATTAATTAATTAATTAATTAATTCTGAATTCTATTCTCTTCTCTTCTCTTCTAATTCTATTCTATTCCAATTCCTATTCCTATTCCTATTCCTATTCCTATTCCTATTCTATTCTATTCTATTCTTCTATTCTATTCTATTCTATTCTATTCTATTCTATTCTATTCTATTCTATTCTATTCTATTCTATTCTATTCTATTCTATTCTATTCTATTCTATTCTATTCTATTCTATTCTATTCTATTCCAATTCCTATCCTATCCTATCCTATCCCCAAATGGATTCATTTACCTTTCAAATCCCTGCGGTGGCCCCAAGTGCTCTCCGACGAATCCAGTGAGACTCCCAAGGACCTAAGGAGTGGGTCACGCTACAAACTCCAAGAAGGACCAGAGACCTCATCAGGCTGAGCATTTATTGCGGATCCTCCAGGAACCATTTTGGAGAAATAAATAAGAGGAGGCGGAGAGGGTTTCCAGTCATTCAGGCGGCCTTGGCTTCCAGGATAGCCAGCTCAAGCTCTCCTGGGCCCCATCCCGGTGGAGGTAGAGCAGCTCCAGGCTGACGGCCTCGGCTTCACCATCGGGGCACGCTCGCTTCTGTCTCGTGCGGCACAAGACGTAGCAGAGGCCACAGGCCACGGGACCCAGAGCCAGCAGCACGGCCAGCACCAGGAGGAGGAGAGGCTT
>NC_139512.1:16375572-16409387 GCF_947247035.1 Vipera ursinii
GTGAACGTCAGATCTGCCTCCCTTGCAGTGGTGAGAAAGTTCTGCTACTTTGGAGACCCCGACTTTTACTATATTTAATTGAACAGGAATTGACTAGAGACGGAGATTGAAGAAACAAAACATGGACATTTGACCTTGGATGATCTGTTTATAATGTTTGGGATGATTCGGGATGGGCACGAGGCCCCGGTAAATTTTCCACCATGAGTGGATTACAGTAACAGTCTGTTAACAGAGAATTTTGGAATTCTGTCTTTGTTTCACTAATACTGTTTTTCCTGTCAACTACTTGTTCGTTAATATAACATAGAAATGGCAGGCCAACAACTTGCAAATAGATTTAGTAGTTTAAAATTTTGGGGGAGGGCTTGCTTTGCAACTAGTTTTGTAGTAGTATATTGATCAGTATTCAACTGGAGGAATAATATCTGTATAATGTCTTTGTTTGTGCTTTTAATTGTTCTGGGTTTTGTGGGGGTTGGGGTTGGGGATTTATTATTATTTTTTTTTGGAGTATTGCATTTTGTATTTTAACAGGTTCGCCTGGTGCGCCAGTTGCGGCCCTACCTGGACCGAGATGCCCTGCGCACAGTCACTCATGCGCTCGTGACCTCCCGTTTAGACTACTGCAACGCTGTCTACCTGGGGCTGCCCTTGAGGACCACTCGGAGGCTTCAGCTGGTGCAGAATGCGGCCGCGCGAGTTGTGATGGGGGCTCCCCGATACTCCCACGTAACACCTCTGCTCCACGAGCTGCATTGGCTTCCAGTTGCCCTCCGGGTGAGATTCAAGGTGCTGGTGATGACCTATAAAGCCCTAAATGGCCCTAAATGGCTTGGGTCCGGGATATCTGAGGGAACACCTGCTGCCGGCATCAAGCTCCCTTCGTCCAGTGCGCTCCCACAGGGAGGGTCTTCTCAGGGTACCGTGGGTAAAAGATTGCCGGCGGGTAATGCCCAGGGGGAGGGCCTTCTCTGTGGGTGCACCTGCCCTTTGGAACCAGCTGCCCGTAGAGCTCAGGACTGCCCCTGACCTTCGCTCATTCCGCCGGGACCTGAAGACCTGGCTCTTTGAGCTTTCTGGCCTGGACTGAGAGTATTAATTGGGGTTTTAATTGGATTCTAATTGGGATTTTTATTTATTCAAGGTTAATGTAATCATTTTAATTGTTTTTAATTTTTGTAATTGTTGTATTGTTTTTTTTAAAAAAAAACCTTGTGAACCGCCCTGAGTCCTACGGGAGAAGGGCGGTATATAAGTTTAATAAATAAATAATAATAATAACAACTTTGGGAGGGAACTTGGACGTTTTGTTTTGTGTTTTCAACAAGTCTTCTGATTGCTAGCTGGTGTTCATGGATGCGCTCTGCTAGTTTTAGAAGACAGAATGTAGAATAATGGGATTGGAAGGGACCTTGGAGGTCTTCTAGTCCAACCCCTTGCTCAAGCACCATTTCAGACAGGTGGGTGTCTGGTCTCTTCTTCAAAACCTCCAGTGACGGAGCACCCACAACTTCTGGTGGCAAGCAGTTCCACTGGTTAATTGTCCTCACGGTGAGGAAGTTTCTCTTTAATTCCAGGTTGCTTCTCTCTTTGGTCAGTTTCCATCCATTCCTTCTTGTCCTGCCCTCCCCTCGGGTGCTTTGGAGAATAATTTGACCCCCCTCTTCTTTGTGGCAGCCCCTCAAATACTGGAAGGCTGCTATCCTGTGCCCCCACCCCCACCCCCGGTCCTTCTTTTCTCTAGACCGGCCATTATTCCCAGTTCCTGCAACCTTTAGCCTCCCTTCCCCCCACGGCCTCCGGATGCCGCAGCTATCCTCAGCAGAAGCCAGTCGCCCACTGCGCTCTCATGGTGCCAGTGGGCTGGGGGATTCTGGGGCTGGTGGTCTCGGGGGTGGGGTGGGGTGAAGAGGGAGGGGAGAAGCTGACCTGACGTCCACCAGGGTGGAGGTGGTTCCCATGGGGCTGGTCAGCGAGATGGCCAGGTCCCCCCTCCGGCTGTAGGTGAGCCAGAGCTGCACCTGGACGTGCTCCAGGGACCGGATGCCTCGGTTTCTCCTCTGGAGGCAGGCGGAGGACGAGACATTCTGCGAGATGGACAGCCGGGAGCCGACGGCCCTGCCGGGAGACGGAATAAAAGGGGAAGGGGCTTCGGCTTAGGAGAAAGGGCCTTGAGTAAAGGCAGTCCTCGACTTACGGCCACAAGGGAGCCCAAAACATCCGTGGCTAGGGGAGGCGGTGGTGGAGTGGATTCTGCCCCGTGTCTATGACCTTCCTTGCCACCGTTGTTAAGGGAATCCCCGCAGTTGCGAAGCTAGCAGCACGGTCGTTAAGCGAATCTGGCTCCCCCGGTGACTTGGCTCGTCGCGAAAGGGGATCACGTGACCCCGGGATGCTGGGACCGTCATAAATATGAGACAATTGCTTAGCAGCCAAATTCTGATCATGTGACCACGGGGAGGTTGCGCAGCTGCTAACTGGAAAACGGCCATCAGTCATATTTTTCAGTTCCAGCAAGAGAGATATGGAGGGAGGGAGGGAGAGAGAGAAGGAGAGAGAGAGACAGAGGGAAGGAGAGAGAGAGAGGTATAGAAGAGGAGAGGGGGAGGGGGAGGAGGGGAGAAAGAGAGAAGAAGAGGAAGAGGGAGGGAGGAGAGAAAGATACAGGGAGGGAGGGAGGGAGAGAGATACGGGGGAGAGAGAGAGAGGTGAGGTAGAGAAGAAAAGAGACATGGAGGGAGAGGTATGGAGGGAAAGAGAGAGAGAGATGGGGGAGGTAGAGAAAGATATGGAGGAAGGGAGAGAGATGGAGGGAGAGAGAGAGAAGGGGAGATAGATAGATACAGAGGAAGGGAGAGAGAGGGGGGGAAGTAGAGGGAGAGAGGAGAGAGATACGAAGGGGGAGAGAGGTACGAAGGGAGAGATAGATACAGGGAGGGAGAGAGAAAGAAGGAGAGAGAAAGATACAGAGGGAGGGAGAGACAGAAGAAAAGAGAGACATATGGAAAGAGAGAGGTATAGAAGAGGAGAGATGGAGGGGGAGAAAGAAGAAGAGGAAGAGGGAGGGAGAGAGAGAGAGAAGGAGAGAGATACAGGGAGGGAGGGAGGGAGAGAGATACGGGAGAGAGAGAGGTGAGGTAGAGAAGAAAAGAGACATACAGAGGGAGGGAGAGGTATGGAGGGAGCGAGAGAGATACGGGGGAGGTAGAGAAAGAGATATGGAGGAAGGGAGAGAGATATGGAGGGAGAGAGATATGGGGAGATAGATACAGAGGAAGGGAGAGAGAGAGAGAGATGGGGGAGAGAGGAGAGAGATACGAAGGGAGGGAGAGAGGTACGAAGGGAGAGAGATACGGGGAGGTAGAGAGAGAGGGAGAGGGAGGGAGGGAGGGAGGGAGAGGGAGAGGGAGAATGTTCCAATATTGTCTTACATTGGCTGGGAGACCACCTGAAGGAAGCACTTCCGCTGAGGCCGGCTCCTCTGCCACCTCCTGGCCATCTCCACCAAGGCCCCGCCGTCCAGGAGCCCGTACCCGTAGTAGTGGCTGACTGGAAGGAGAAGGGCCAGCTCAGGGAAGACCCTCATGGCCCACCAACACCCCTCGTGCTCCCCAGAGCTGCGGGCTCTTTCCCCAGAGGAGGAGCGGGAGGATGGCCCTGGGGATACTGAGGAACGAGGGCTCTGCACAACGGCAGCCGGCCTGCAGACCGCCCTCAACTTATGACCGTCACTGAGCCTGGCAGTTGCGGTCGTTAAGTCGTGACGGAGCGGTCTAGGGAGGCCCACTCTTTGGATGGGGGCCAAAGGAGTCAAGAGGGCAGCCCCGACGGGGCCCTGGACGTTCTGCCTGTTTTTATGTATTTTATTTACTTATAACATGTAGAGGCCACCCATCTTACCACAAGGTAAGAAGTGAGTTGTCCAGAATAAAGCTTCAATTTGTTGGTTGGTTTGTTTGTTTGTTCAATCAATCAATCAATCAATCAATCAATTTCTATAGCCACCCCTCTCAGGCAATGATTCTGGGAGGATTACAATTCAAAAAATATGTTACAGGCAGTCCTCAACTTACAACAGTTAACTTAGTGACTGTTCGAAGTTACAACAGCACTTTCCCTTTCTCTCTCTCCCTCCTTTCATATCTTTCTCTCTCCTTCTCTCGCTTTCTCTCCCTGCCTCCCTCCATATTTTTCTCTTTCAGTCTAGCCCTGTATCTCTTTCTCTCGCTCCCTCCTTCTCTCCCCCTCCCTCCCTCCATCACATTTTCTATCCCTTTCACTCTACTCCGTATCTCTCCTTCTCTCCTTCTCCCTCCCATCTCTCCTTCTCTCTCTCCCTCCCTCCCTCCCTTTCTTTCTTTCACTCTACCCCCATATCTCCCTTCCTCCCTCTGTATCTCTCTCTCCCCATCCGTTTTTCTCCCTCCGTCTCCCTCCTTCTCTCCCTCCCTCCCTCCCTCCATCTTTCTTTCCTTCTCTCTTTCATTCTACCCCCATATCTCCCTTCCTCCCTCTGTATCTCTCTCTCCCCATCTCCTTCTGTTTCTCTCCCTCCGTCTCTCTCTCTCTCTCTCCTTCTCTCAGGAACACAGCCGGGTTTTGGGGGCCGTGGGAAAGGCAGGCGGGCTTGGGGCTGTTCTGATCTCCCACCGGAGGATGCAGAAGAAGCCCAGGTCGACGGAAACTTCGTGGCTGCCATCTTGATTCTTTTGTTGTGGTGACCCCTGGGGGGTCTCCTGTGCCAGGCTGTGAGGACGCGGCCTCTGCCCCCTTGAAAGTGGGAGAACCGCCGGGATGCCAGCGTCACCTTTGCGCCCGGCTCCATTCACGGCCCAGTCGTCCGCCTGCAGGTGAGCTGGGCGGGAGGCTCTCACCACCAGGTGCTGCATGTCTCTCCAGGTGAGGGCTGGGCTAGGAACACAAAGGGGGGAGGGGGAAGGGAGAGAAAACCATTCAGAGCCTCCCTGCAAGGTGAGCCCTGTGAGGTGGGAAGGGGGGGGTGCAGGTCCCCAGGTCTGTGAGCTCGGATGCAATTGCACGGGATGAGGGGGCTTCCCTCCCCAAAAGGGGGGGCAGGAGGCGAAGAAGAGCCATGCCAGCCTGACACGGGGGAGGGGGAAGAGCCCCCTCCCAAGAAACCCTGCTATACCTGCTTCCAGCTTCAGTTTCTCTCTGGATCAGGGATCAGGATAGGCAGCTGGGCCTAGTGGTTGAGGCACCAGGCTAGAAAGCGGGAGAGTTTGAGTTCTAGTCCCACCTTAGGCGTGAAAGCCGGCTGGGTGACTTTGGGTGCCAATCACCAGGAGACGGTGAGTTCTAGTCCCACCTTAGGCGTGAAAGCCGGCTGGGTGACTTTGGACCAATCACCAGGAGACGGGGAGTTCTAGTCCTGCATTAGGCATGAAAGCCGGCTGGGTGACTTTGGGCCAATCACCAGGAGACGGGGAGTTCTAGTCCTGCCTTAGGCATGAAAGCCAGCTGGGTGACTTTGGGTCAATCACCAGGAGACGGGGAGTTCTAGTGCCGCCTTAGGCACGAAAGCCGGCTGGGTGACTTTGGACCAATCACCAGGAGACGGGGAGTTCTAGTCCCGCCTTAGGCATGAAAGCCGGCTGGGCGACCTTGGGCCAATCACCAGGAGACGGGGAGTTCTAGTGCCGCCTTAGGCATGAAAGCCGGCTGGGTGACCTTGGGCCAATCACCAGGAGACGGGGAGTTCTAGTCCCGCCTTAGGCATGAAAGCCGGCTGGGCGACCTTGGGCCAATCACCAGGAGACGGGGAGTTCTAGTCCCGCCTTAGGCATGAAAGCCGGCTGGGCGACCTTGGGCCAATCACCAGGAGACGGGGAGTTCTAGTCCCGCCTTAGGCATGAAAGCCGGCTGGGTGACCTTGGGCCAGGCACCCTCTCATCCCAACCCACCTCACCAGGGTGTTGTTGTTGTGGGGAAAAGAGGAGGAAGTGCGTTGGATATGCTCGTCATCTTGAGCTATTTGTCAAAAAAATAAAAGGTGGTGAAAAATAAAATAATAAAGTAAAATGAAATAATAAAATAAGTTAAAATAAATGATCAAATATTAAAATAAAAAAATAAGAGAAGATAAAATAATAAAACAAAAAGCAAAATAAAATCTAGGCTCAGCTGAGAAGCCAGCGTTTGAGATGTTCTCCGCTCCTTCGCCCTTTTTCCTTCCAGAAGGCCCATGCTCGGCCACTTCAAAGCCTGTGGACTTCATCTCCCAGAATTCCCCACTGCATGGACAAGGTCCCAGCACCTACAAGGCACCTACTTGGCCTCCAGGGCGAGGGCAATCAGGCCGGCCGCCAGGGGGGCCGAGGCGGAGGTGCCCGTGTGGCTGCCAGTGCAGGTGTGTCGCAGGTCTGTGGTCACCTGGAGAGAGAATTGAGCGGCATCGAAGGAGCAGCCTTCAGCCCTTCTCCTCTTTGCAAAGCCTCATTCCGCTTAAGCGCCTAGTCCTCATGGCTCTGACTACCTCTCCCCCACCTGGGCAGCGGCCGGGCTCCCATCCCGCTCTTCCTCCCACCATCCCTCTTCCGACTGTGACTTTCTCGGGGCTGGAAGAGGGAGGAGAACAGGATTGCCCACCAGCATTGGCAGCTTTGATTTGAAAACCAGTTTGTGGAAGGTCCAATTTCTGGGCCTGCCTCTCCGGACAAACACGAGGGCAATTTCGGAAATAAACCCCTGTTTGGTTATCAGTGACAAGACACTGGGAGATACGGAACTTTGCGTACGTTAGAAAGCCACAACATTACACGACTCTTCAGCGCAATGGCCTTTCCAACGGAGTGTTCTGTACCAGCCTGCTACCGGCCCTGCAGCAAAAGCAGGGACAACCCCTTTACAAACGGCAAGAGGCTGGAATTAAGCCTGCCAAATTTATTAACATAAAACAGAGCAAGACAAGACACCAACCATGAAACAGAAGCTAAGAAACAGGAACTATCCAAGCGGTTGCCTTCAGCAAACCAGCCCTCCCACACATTCCCCTTAAATACAGTTCAGGGCGTGGCTTCTCTCTGCCTCCTTCCGAGGTGCCCCATTGCCTTCCTCTGTTTGCTCCTGATTGACTGCCTCCTGCGTCGGGCGTCCTTGAACAGGGCCAGCTGTGGGTCATCTTCATCCACGCTGTCAGGCTCACACAGCTGGGTCTCTGTCGTGACCAGGTGGGAGGGGCCCGACTGAGGGCTCTGCGGAGCCTCAAGGCCATCATCAGCAAGCTCTTCAACACCCCCCTCCTCCTCCTCTGAGTCGTCCGACCCAACTGCCGAACCCACAGGCTGACCCTGAATCATAACACGGAGGCCCTCGTCATCACGTCTAACAAGGCTTGCAATATCCTCAGTTCTCGTCGCTCAGCACCAAATCTGGGCTGTAAGGGGGAGGCTGTGATCAAACACATCCCAGCGGAACCGCTTCCAAAGTTCTTGGGTCCATCTAGCGGCGTGCGGGCGAGCGTGGCCGTGCACCGACAACATCACACCGGAAGTGGTGCCATAAGGAGTAACTACTGCTGGAGTTCACGGAGTCCGGGGTTCGACCATCAATTCAGACGTCTGCTACGAAAGGTTACGAAAACTCAGACAAGACATCCATAACAAGCGTCGGGGCATGCCGGCCTCCGGTGTGGTGGTGTTGGTTCACAACAACGCTTGCCCGCACACCGCTAGACGCACCCAAGAAGTTCAGAAGCGGTTCCGTTGGGATGTTTTTGATCATGCACACACCCATAGCCCAGATTTGGCGCTGAGCGACGACGACTTTGTAAGACTTGATGACAAGGGCCTCCACCGGGACGGCGATTGTGTCGAAAAGTCATGTCGTGTTGTAGTTTTCTAATGTGTATACAAGTTTTGTATCTGCGAGTGTCTTGTCACTGATAACGAAACGGGGGTTTATTTCCAAATTGCCCTCGTATTTACCTCCCTTAAATTCGGCTAGGAGCGGGCCGAGTCGCCTCTGAGGCCAAAAGGCCCGCTCAAACGGACTGAATACACGTGAATATATTCTAGATATATTCTATTTATTCCAAATAACGAGCTTAGATTTGAGGGATGGAATTTTCACCGCCTCGGCCTCCATGTGCGTCGAGCAAAGCGACTTTAAGGCCGGGTGGACTTCAACTCCCAGAATGCCCCAGCCGGGAACCCAGCCGGTTCGTACTCGTCCCTTTGGGTTTTTTCCCTGGCTTGCGTCTTTCAAAGACTCTTCGCCTTTTGCAGGGGAGGGAAGAGGTGGTGCCCTTGCCCGCCTCCCCCCCCGGCCGAGGGTCTTACAATCTGCTTCTCGCCCTTGGCCCCGCTGCTGTAGGTGGTGGTGAGGGTGGAGGCACAGGCCTCGTTGTACCAAGGCACCCGGCCGCTCTCGCTGCTGCTGCCCACCGATAAGGTGTAGATGCTGTTGGTGTAGCCGTCGCAATTGCAGTTGTCCTTCCGAAGGCCGCCGTTCCCAGAGGCCCAGACGAAGAGAGAGCCCAGCCCTCCGCGTCCCTGCGGGGGGAAGGCAGGATGGGTTTCATTTAGTGACCGTCCCAAGTTTCGGCGGCGCTGAAAACAATGACCGTTTTTCATGCCGTTCGTCACCCTTGCAACATTTCCCATATCCAAACGTTTACGACAGTTGCCGTGTCCCCGGGGTGGCGTGATCCTCTTTTGCGACTTTCCGGCAAGCAAAGTCAGTGGAGAACTTAACGGCTGCAGTACTTCGCTTAACGACGGTGGCGAGAAAGAATCGTAAAATGGGGTAAAATTCACAACGCATCTCTTGCTTCACAACAGAAAGGTTGGGCCCCGTTATGGTCGTATGTTGAGGACTGCTGGTAGAGGTAACCCGCTATTTACGACTGTTCGTTTAACAACCGCTTGGACGTCTGGAGAGCATTGAGAAAGTTGGCTTCGGAGGAGCCACTGCCCTCATGCCACGGGATCAGAATTGAGGCGCTTGACAACTGGCAGGTCTTCACAACATCCCGGGGTCACGTGATCACCTGTTCCCAAAGGGCTTCCAACTACCCAAGTCAATCCCAAAGGTGCTTTTTCAAGATGCAACCGGAGTTTCTTGGGGTTTCTTGGAAGGCGTTTCGCTTCTTATCCCAGAAGCTTCTTCAGCTCTGACTGGACGGTGAGGAATGGAAGGATTTATACTCTTTGCAGACAGGTGGTCACTTGCATCCTTTTAGAGAGTCGTTGAGGCCACTTGGAGGTTTGTCTGTGTCCTCGGGGTCACCTGAGGGGTGCAAAGGGGTGTGGAGCCTCCTTGGAACTGTGTTAAAGGACTGTGTTTCAGAAGTTCCAAGGAGGCTCCACACCCCTTTGCACCACCCAGATGACCCTGAGGACACAGACAAACCTCCAAGTGGCTTCAATGACCCACTAAAAGGAGGCAAATGACCAGCTGTCTGCAAGGAGTATAAATCCTTCCACTCCCCACCATCCGGTCAGAGCTGAAGAAGCTTCTGGGATGAGAAGCGAAACGTCTTCAAAGGAAAAACAAGAACGTCCAGTTGGCTCCTGCAAAAAAAAAAAAAAAGGCACCTTTGGGGACGACCACGACCCAGATGATGGTAGAAAAGAACCATGAAACAAAGGATGCAGGAGGAGGGATAAAATGAAATGGGAAAAGAGAAAAACTAAAACAATTGTTTAATTATTTTAAATAATTAAATAAATTGATTGAATTGTCTTGCAGCAAGTTGTCCCACGGCAGGTTGGCCACAGTGAGTTGGCTGTAGCAACAGCAATAGCACTTAAGACTTATACACCGCTTCGTAGTGCTTTACAGCCCTCTCTAAGTCAGCCTATTGTCCCCCAACAATCTGGGTCCCCCTTTTACCGACCTCGGAAGGACGGAAAGCCGAGTCAACCTTGAGCCGGTGAGTGGATCGAACTGCTGGCAGTGGGCAGAGTCAGCCTGCGATGCTGCCTTCTCACCCCTGTGCCACCAGGGCTCTTTACAAGAGGAAGGAAGGAAGGAAGAGAACGAAAGAAAAAGGAGGGAGGAAAGAAGGAGAGGAAAGAAGAGGGAGAGAAACAGAGAAGGGATATAAGAGATGGAGGGAGCAGGAAAGAAAGAAAAAAATGGAGAGAAGGAGAGAGTAGAGGGAAGGAAAGAAAAGTAAGGTAGAAAGAAAAGGGTGCGAAGGAAGGAGAGAGGGAGGGAAGGAGGCAGAGAATAGCAAGAGTATTTAAGACTTATATACCGCTTTGTCGTCCTTTACAGCTCTCTCTAAGCGGTTTAGAGAATCAGGCTATTTGCCTACCAACCTCGGAAGAACGGAAGGCCGAGTCAACTTCGAGCTGGTCAGGATCGAACTCCTGGCAGTGGAATGCAGAATTAGCCTGCAATGCTGCATTCTCGCCCCTGTGCCACCAATGGCTGTCTGGCAAATTGGCAGCAATGAGTTGGCCGCGGCGAGTTGTCCCATTCCGGAACAGACACAGCACCTCAATCCCCCCCCCAAAACAGAAGCCTCCCCCTCTCACATTGGCTGCCCCCTTGCGGAAGGCCTCTCTGGCCAGGACCCCCGGGCCGTCCACTGTCTTCCCGTCATCCTCGGGGCCCCAGCTGGCGCTGTAGATGTCGATGTGCTGGGGTTGGAGACTCAGCGACTGCGCCTCCACGATGTCGTTCACGTCGCCGTCCAGCATCCTCACGCCTGGAAGGAGAAGGAAACAGGAGACATTTGGGGAAGCGGCATTTGGTCTGTGAAGACTTGTTCAAGGAAGGAAGGAAGGAAGGAAGGAAGGAAGGAAGGAAGGAAGGAAGGAAGGAAGGAAGGAAGGAAGGAATTCTATTTTATTATTATTTTATTATTTTATTTTATTTTATTTTATTTTATTTTATTTATTTTATTTTATTTATTTTATTATTTTATTTTATTCTTTTCTTTTCTTTTCTTTTATTTATTTATTTATTTTATTTTATTTTATTATTTTATTATTTTATTTTATTTTATTTTATTTTATTATTTTATTTTATTTTATTTTATTTTATTTTATTTTATTTTATTATTTTATTTTATTAGATTTATATACCGCCCTTTCCCGAAGGACTCAGGGCGGTTTACAGGGCATTTTAAAATCACACCAATACAAAATACAAAAGTTAAAAGACAATTAAAAAGATTAAATTATCCCTGAAAATAAAAACCCCAGTTAAAAATTCTCAGCCTGAGACAGAGAGCTCAAAGAGCCAAGTCTTCAGGTCCAGGCGGAATGAGCGCAGGTCAGGGGCAGGTCAGGAAGGACGAGCCATGGTGGTGCAGTGGTTAGAATGCAGCATTGCAGTCTAATTCTGCCCACTGTCAGCAGTTCGATCCTGACCGGCTCAAGTTTGACTCAGCCTTCCGTCCTTCCGAGTTCGGTAAAATGAGGACCCAGATGGTTGGGGGCAAATAGGCTGACTCTGTAAACCGCTTAGAGTGGGCTGTGAAAGCGCTGTGAAGCGGGATATAAGTCTTAAGTGCTGTTTCTATCATCATCATCATCCTGCCACTGTATCTGTAACACCCTCGAACATCCAGATGTGCCTATCCCAGGTCCTTGGTAAGGACTCGATAGGTAGAAAAAATTGCCTAACCCAGTCTGAACATCTGGCTGACTGTGCGATGATCAATAACCGGTAATAGTAACGATAAAAGGGGAAAGGGAAGAAGACAATAAGAAGGATTAATAATAATGCTGCGGCCACACTATATGGGTTAATGTACAGGTAGTCCTCGACTTAACGACCACAAAAGGACATTTGTTAAGTGAGTTTTGCCCCATTTTTGCTTGCCACAGTTGTGAGGCGAATCGCTGCAGTTGATAAGTTAGTAACCTGGTTGTTACATCAATCTGGCTCCCCCCGTTGACTTTGCTTGTGAGAAGGTCACAAAAGGGGATCGCGTGACCCCGGGACACGGCAACCGTCATAAATATGAACCAGTTTCCCAGCCTCTGAATTTTGGTCACATGATCACGGGGATGTTGCAATCCGCTACTCCAACTTTGATTAAAAGGCTTGAAATTCAGAAAGAAAGCAGAGAAGCAAGGCAAATGAGTCCGATTTCTCTAAAACCGCTGTTTCTCAACCTTGGCCACTTTGAGATGGGCGGACTTCAATTCCCAGGATTCCTGGGAGTTGAAGTCCGCCCACCTTAAAAATGGCCAAGCTTGAGAAAGGCTGCAGGCAAACCATCCCTTGTGGATTCCGGGCCGAGGAATTCAGATTCTCCCACGCGAATCTGGAATTTTTACTCAGCCAAGAATTTTCCATGCACGTCCGACGACCTGCCTTGTCCCTCTTGTGATGCACCCCACAGCTCCAGCCTACTCTACGTCACCAAGAGGTCACATACCCCCAATTTTGGCCCCGTACGCGATACCGGCTCCACAGACGTGGTTGTTAGCAGCGGCAGCGACCTCCCCTGCGCAGCGTGTCCCGTGTCTGAAAGAAAGGGCAAAAGAGAGCATAACAGAACCACAGAGTTGGGTGGGACCTTGGAGGTCTTCTAGTCCAGCCCCCGGGGTCAAGCAGGGAATGGAAGGATTTATACTCCTCGCAGCGTACAGAAAGTCATTGAGGCCACGTGGATCCCAGGGGAACGGATAAACCTCCAAGGGGCCTCAACGACTCTCTAAAAGGAGGCAAACGACCGGCTGTCTGCAAGGAGTATAAATCCTCCAATTCCCCACCATCCGGTCAAGAGCTGAAGAAGCTTCTTGGGTGAGAAGCGAAATGTCTTCAAAGGAAAAACAAAGAAAGTCCAGTTGCCTCGTGAAAAACAAAACACCTTTGGGACGAAAGTGAGAACTGTTAACTAGATGAAAACCCGGCTCTAGGAAACACTAGATATTCCTGGTCTGATTCAATCAAAGTCTGTCCTCCCAGCTAAACCAGATTACGAAAGGGAGCTAGATGAGCTAATTCTATTTTATGACAAGGCTACAAATAACGGAATTGTTCTGTACCAGCCTGCTACCGGCCCTGCAGAAAAGGCAGGGACAACCCCTTTTACAAGAAGGCAAGAGGCTGGAATTAAGCCTGCCAAATTTATTGATACAAAAACAAACAAGACACGAACCAAGAAACAGGAGCTCCAAGCGGTTGCCTTCAGCAAACCAGCCCTCCCACGTATTCCCCTTTTATACAGTTCAGGGCGTGGCTTCTCTCTGCCTCCTTCCGAGGTGCCCCATTGGCTTCCTCTGTTTACTCCTGATTGACTGCCTCCTGTGTCGGGCGTCCTTGAACAGGGCCAGCTGTGGGTCATCTTCATCCACACTGTCAGGCTCACACAGCTGGGTCTGCATCGTAACCAGATGGGAGGGGCCTGGCTGAGGGCTCTGCGGAGCCTCAAGGCCATCATCCGCAAGCTCTCCAACACCCTCAGCAAGCTCTCCAACACCCCCCTCCTCCTCCTCTGAGTCGTCCGACCCAACTGCCGAACCCACAGGCTGACCCTGAATCACAACAGGAATCTTGCAAATCAGAAAGGACAAACTTCCCGCGGTCACTTTAACTGCCTGTTCTGTTAGGGTTAGGGTCCTGATTCCTAAGGTTCTTCGCCTGACCGCTGAGCCACTGAGGGCTGCTGCCTCTCTTCTCCGACCGTTTTCCCCTCCTTCCTCAGTGCGTCACCCACCCATTCCGTGAAAGTCTAATATAAAAGGGCGCAGGAGAAAGACTACAGCAGATCTCCGGAAATTCCGCTGTTCTACTTCAGTGTCTCTCGGCAACAGCTGGACTTCAAGTCCCAGAATTCCTCAGCTATAGATATGCCGGCTGGGGAATTCTGGGAGTTGAAGTCCACGTACCTCAACCTTGCCAAGACTGAAAAACATGGGAACAACAGAATTCCCCGGGCCTTTGCGTTGTCCGCTCCCCCTACCTGGCATACACCTTTGAAGGGTTCACAGGTGAGATATTTTCACAGACAGCACAGGCAAGCTTTTACAGGAAGGGCCAGAAGCAAGAGGACTCGACAACAAGAAAAGTCACCTGTAGGTGAGATCGAGAGAAAGAAAAAGAGAGAGAGAGAGAGAGAGAGAGAAAGGGAGAAGGAAGGAAGGAAAGAAGGAAAGAAAGAAAGAGAAAGAAGGGAAGGTAGGAATGGGAGAAAGAAAGAATAAAAATAAAGACAAAAAAAGAAAGGAGGGAAGGAAGAAAGAGACGAAGAAAGAAAGAAAAAGAAGGGAAGGTAGGACGGAGAGAAAGAAAGAAAAAGAGAGAAAGGGAGGAAGAAGGAACAAAGAAAGAAAGAGGAGAAAAAGGTCGGAAGGAGAGAAAGAAAGAAAGAGAAAAAGAGGAATGAAGGATAGAAGGAAAAAAGGAGAAAGGAAGGGAGGAAGGGAAGGTAGAAAAAGGAGAAAAAGGAAGAAAGGAAGAAAACAGGAAGGAAGGAAAAAAAGGAAGGAACGAAGGAAAAGGAAGGAGAGTCTCCTAAACGGGCAGGCAAGCGAAACCCGGACTCCGGACGACAACACTCACAATCCTGGGTCACTTTTCCCGTGCCGGCCAGGAGAAAAGGGAAGCTCAAGTCTCCAAGAGAGTGGGCAACCACGCAACCAGCCCCTCCCCAAGACACACACACACACACACACACACACACACCCTACCTGTTCTCATTCCACCGGTTGTACCGCGGCTGAGGGTCCGGATCGTTGTCGTTGAAGTCGTAGCTGGCCAGAGGGTCCTGGAGGGGGAGAGGCCGGAGGGGCGCCGGGGAGGAAGGGCTAGTCAGGCCCAGAAGAGGCTTTGCAACTTCGGGACTTGGGGAGGAACAGAGATAAAATGCAGAGGGCCGGAGAGGCTCAGGAGCCCCTTTTTTGGGGGGGGGAGGGTGTTGATTCTTGGGGGAGAGGCCAATGAGAAGACCACTTTACAAGGCCTCGGTAAGGCCACACCTGGAATACGGCATCCGGTTTTGGTCACCACCATGTAAAAAAAAAGATGCTGAGGCTCTGGAAAGAGTGCAGAGAAGAGCAACGAAGATGATCGGGGAACGGGAGGCTCAAACATACAAGGAACGGTTGCTGGAATTGGGTACGTCCAGTCTTCTAATTAAGAGGATGGGGGGGGGACATGATAGCAGTCTTCCAGTATCCCAGGGGCTGCCCCAAAGAAGATGGAGTCAAGCTATTCCCCAAAGCACCTTAAAGCTGGACAAGAAGCAACGGATGGAAACTCATCAAGGAGAGAAGCAACCTAGAACTAAGGACAAACTTCCAAACAGCGAGGACAACTAACCAGTGGAACAACCTGCCTCCAGAAGTTGTGTATCCTCCAACACTTGAAGTTTTTAAGAAAAGACTAGACAGCCGTTTGTCTGACATTGATATAGGATTTCCTGCCTGAGCAGGGGGTTGGACTAGATGACCTCCAAGGTCCCTTCCTCCTCCTCCTCCTCCTTCTTCTTCTTCTTCTTCTTCTTCTTCTTCTTCTTCTTCTTCTTCTTCTTCTTCTTCTTCTTCTTCTTCTTCTTCTTCTTCTTCTTCTTCCTCTTCTTCTTCTTCTTCTTCTTATTATTAGACAGCGCTGCCCCTCAACCTGGGCAACTTGGAAGACGGGTGGGGTGGGGTGGGACTTCAACCCCCAGGGTTGACCCCGCTCCCACCCAGGCGGCGCTGAGGGCACAGATGGACCTCAACGGACTCTCAGAGAAAGCACTAACGACCAGACGACTGCTAAGGCGTATAAATCCTTCCCTTCTCCACCCTTCGGTCAGAAGCAGAGAAGCTTTTTGGACAAGGAGCGAAACGCCTTGCAGGAAGAAAGCAAGAAAAGCCCAGTTGCCTTTGAGACAAGCGTGGCCTGGAGGAGGGAGAATCTCCGCAGACATTTAGCCAGGCGCTTTGGCATGAACCCCCGTCGAATGGTGCGGGAGGACGAACGGATGTCCATCCCCCGCCGTTCAGTTAGAACTGAAGAAGCTTCTAGGGTGAGAAGCGAAACGTTTTCCAGGAAAAAAACACAAGTCCAGTTGCCTTTTGAAAGAAAGTGCCTTTGGGACTCCAGTGATGGAGCACCTACAATTTCTGGTGGCAAGCTGTTCCACTGGTTAATTGTCCTCAAAGTCAGGAAGTTCCTCCTTAGTTGTGGCTGTCCAGTCTCTTCTTAAAAGCCTGCACTGATGGGAGCATGTACAACTTCCCGTGGCCAGCTGTTCCTCTGGTTAACTGTTCTCGATGTCAGGAAATTTCTCCTTAACTTCAAGATGCTTCTCTCCTTGATTAGTTTCCAACCGTTGTTTCTTGTCCTGCTTACGGGTGGTTGGGAGAAGAGGCTGACAACGCGCCCCCCAGCCCCTCAAATACTGGAAGACGGCAATGATGTCACCTCTAGTCCTGCTTTTCATTAAACAGATCACAGAGTTGGAAGGCACCCTGGGGGTCATCTAGTCCAACCCCCTGCTCAAGCAGGAGACCTTATTACCATTTCAGACAAATGGCTGTCCAGTCTCTTCTTAAAAGCCTCCAGTGATGGAGCACTGGGGGCAAGCGGTTCCACTGATTAATTGCCAGAATGATAAAGAGTTGGAAGGGACCTTGGAGGTCATCTAGTCCAGCCCCCTGCTCAGGCAGGAAACTCTGTACCATTCCAGACAAGTGACTGTCCAGTCTCTTCTTAAAAACCTCCAGTGATGGAGCACCCACAACTTCTGGTGGCAAACTGTTCTATTGGTTAATTGCCCTCACTGTCAGGAATTTTCTCCTTAGTTCCAGGTTGCTTCTCTCCTTGACTAGTTTCCATCCGTTGCTTCTTGTCTGCCTTCAGGTGCTTTGGAGAAGAGGTTGTCCCCCCCTTCTCTCGGTGGTAGGCCCTCCAGGCCTTCCTCGGATTCCATTAAACACCCTTTAACCATCGGCAGCCGCTGCGCCCCCTCCTCCCCATCTTAGGCCTGCCAGAATTTCCAATCAGCCTGAAGACCACCCACAGCATTTGGAAAGACGCCCCCCCAGCACACCTGGCGGCCTGCAAGTTGGCCCAAGGTGGCATTGTGTTCATGTCCACCCCCCTGTGGCCTTCCTCCTCCATCTGTCTCCACCAAGTGTGTGTCTCTGTGTGTGTGTGGGGGGGTGCACTCACGTAGTTCTCCACAAGGTCAGGATGATTCTTCTCGACCCCGTCGTCCAGAACGCTCACCACTACGCCTAAGCCGGTGTAGCCCTGGCTCCATGCCGTGAGGACGTTGAGGTCTGGGGTGACATCGTTGTTCTGCAACGGAAAAGGGAGAGGTTGGGCACTCCAGGCTGCGGGGAAGAATTGAGGTTAAAGGAGGGCTTTCCGACCGCGGCGATCCTTTCTTCGTTTTTCTCGCCGTGTACATGTATCCTGTCGACGCTGCTAACATCGGATGTTCTTGCTTTGACAGCCAATGGGAATGCAGCCATTTTCCTCTATTGCTTTTAGAGTTAGTTGCTGCTGGGAGGGAAATGTGGATGAGAGTCCAGCTAGTCATAGCAATAATAACTCAGCCGTGGGAACCCAAGGACATCGGGCCCAGAGCTGATAGCGTTTTGGCGAGCTGGGGAGAAAGCCCGCGCTTCAAGCTAATTGGGGAATGTGATTTATGACGGTTTATTGGGAGTGGGAATTGTGCTTTGTTACTTTGTATCCAGTGGAGGGGAATTTATTTTCTGGTTTCGAATATGTAGTGCCGATACTTTGTTTCTCGAATAAAAGATTCCTTGAGGTAAACAACGCCTCGAAGTTCTTTTGAAGGGTTTCACCTGTCGGAACCAAATCCATCCAAATTAGACTGTGTCGTTTCTCTGGCCCGTGTGTGTGTGTGTGTGTGTATGCATAATTTTATGTATTTTTTTGTCATGTCTATGCAGTATATATTGGAGGGGGTTACCCTGGCTCAGGAATTCTGGGAGTCGAAGTCCACAAGTCATAAACGAGCCCAGGTTCCCCACCCCCGTCCTAGGACAAGGTCTACCCATACCGGCGGAAGAGATTATTTGCAGCTCAGAGTTAAACTCTAGGGTCCTTTGGTGCTCTCCGAGTTGGTTGCTTGCTGGCAGACGGTTCTTGACTCGGTTAGGAACTTCGTCAGAGCTAGGGGGGAGTGTGACTGAAAGAGTGGAGGCGAAGGAGGGGGGGGAGGAGGAGGAGGAGGAGGAGGACTGTGGGGTCCTTGGTGCTCTCTGAGCCGGGTTGTTTTCTTGCGGAGGTTTCATTAAGTGCACTGATGATGTTGCCTAGTTGGGTAATGAAACGTCTGCAAGAAAACCACCCAGTTCCGAGAGCACCAACGACCCTACAGTCCTCCTCCTCCCCCTTTCCTCCTCCTTCTCCTCCTCCTCCCCCCTTTTCTTCTCTTCTCCTCCTCCTCCTCCTGCTTCTCCTCTCTTTCCTTCTCTCCTCCTCCCATATCCCTCTCCCTTCTAGAACTGAAGACGTTGCTTAGTAGTTGGGTAATGAAACGTCTGCAAGAAAATCACCCAGCTGAGGGCACCGACGACCCCACAGTCCTCTTCCTCCTTCCTCCTCCCCACAAACCCCGCTCCCTGCTAACACTGACGACGTTACCTAGTTGGGTAATAAAACGTCTACAAGAAAACAACCAAACTCAGAGAGCACCAAGGACCACGCAAGGCTTTCAAGTTTTAGAAAGGAGTTGGGGCTCCAACCCTCCCCCTTCCTGGTCCCACTCACCATGTACCACTGTTTATGGAACCAAGGATCGGTGGGGACAATGGTGGCTGTTCTCTTTGTCCGTCTCTTCAGCACCTGCTGTTCAAACCACGGGATCTAGAGCCAAAACCGTTCAGGTTAAATCAAAGTAAACAATCTGTTTGCTCAACGGCCCCAAGTGGTTTAGCTTGGGACCAGCAGGGGGGGACCAACAGATTTCCCATTTTGTTGGGCTCAGATTTCTATCTGTCAGAGTAGCAAAAGTGGACAGGCTGGGATGTCCAGCCAGAATTGCAAGTCTATATTTCCACACACACCCGACATTCTTTCCTTGATGCCTATCACTACAGTTCACAGCAGCTGCAAAAAGGGCACAACTCATAAAATCTGGGTCTGTTGAGTCTTTGACTGTGCAGTTCTTTGGCTGACCGCTAAACAGGAAAAATGGTTCCCCCCTCCAATAATTCTCTTGCAAAGTTTTCTTTATCAAGATTTATTGAGGTGGAAGGGATAAATGCTGTGGCAATAGAATGGAATGGAATGGAATGGAATGGAATGGAATGGAATGGAATAGAATAGAATAGAATAGAATAGAATAGAATAGAATAGAATAGAATAGAATAGAATAGAATAGAATAGAATAGAATAATGATAATAGAATAAATAGAATAGAAAATATAGAATAGAATAGAAAATACAGAATAGAATACAATAGAATAGAATAATAGAACAGAATATATAGAATAGAATAGAATAGAATAGAATAGAATAGAATAGAATAGAATAGAAATATCACTGTGTAACTCACAATGAAATTAAGGATCAGCAGCTATGTTATGCTTTGTAAGGTAAAATAAATGATATTCTATTTTATGGGACTCTGTGCCCACAGCATAGTAACTCAGCTCCAACATTCCTTATCCTATAATAAGTGATAGAGAGATAACCTTTTTGTCATTTTTTACTATGGGCACTATGGCACCCATTAAAAATGGAATTTAGTTGCTTGCTCTCAAACTGCACACACACACACACCCCTTTAAACATACTATATACAACATACGTATATAGACCTAGATCAGGGGTCAGCAACCTGAAACAGTGAAAGAGCCACTCGGAACCGGTTCCCTCACAAAAGGAAAAACTGGGAGCCGCAAAAAATGTGTGCGCATGTGCATACATGCACGCATGTGCAGAACAGGGTTTGACTGAAGAGTGGAGCCAAGGTGAGATATGCACCTACCCTGCATATTTGAATTGATTGGTTGAAGTTTTTTAGTCCC
Source organism: Vipera ursinii (assembly GCF_947247035.1). NCBI lineage: Eukaryota > Metazoa > Chordata > Lepidosauria > Squamata > Viperidae > Vipera > Vipera ursinii. Next base: position 16,395,498 of record NC_139512.1, read on the forward strand.
ACTTTTTTTTTTGGACTGCACATGGCAGAGGACTGGGAGCCGCAGGAGATGGCTGAAAGAGCCGCATGCGGCTCCGGAGCCGCGGGTTGCAGACCTGTGACCTAGATCCTTACATATAAGTAACATATAAATATTAATCACTGTTTCTTCGCTGGTTAATGGAGCTGCTTGCAGACAGTTGTTTACACAAGTTTTTGAAACCTCAATCACTGTTTCTGAACCTTGGCCGCTTCAAAAAGCATGGACTTCAACTCCCAGAATTCCCCAGCCAGGCTTCTTTGTTGAAGTCCACACGTCTTAAAAGTGGCCCCGCTATGCAATCGGTCTGGGGAAAAACTCCTTACATGTACAAACCCAGCCAAGTGGGGTAACTTGGAAAACTATATAATGAACAGACGAGCATCCTGCTAGTAATTAAATCAGCCCTGCTCTTCTTCTTTGAAAGTACAACGTAGAACCACGATGGAGTCATGAATTTCTGTTGCTAAGCAAGACATTTGTTAAGTGAGTTTTGCTCCATTTTACGACCTGCCTTGCCACGGTGGTTAAGGGAATCACCGTCTTGTGGACTTCAACTCCCAGAATTCCTGAGTCAGCATGCCTGGCTGAGGAATTCTGGGAGTTGAAGTCCACAAGTCATAAAAGGGCCAAGGTTGCCCACCCCTGTGACAGACAAAAGGAAGGAGTTGGCAGTGCAGGAGGGGGGGGGGGAAACACACACACACACACAAAATGAAAAGGTGAAGAAAACAGATGTGTCACCTGGGGTCAAGTGATATGAGCAGGGCTTTTTTTCTCATTGAACGCCCAGAACGGAGTTCCGGCACCTTTTTGGGATGGAACCTTGTAGGGTAGGCAAGGCGGGTTGTATGACGTGTGTGGGTTCCGGCACCTTCTTTTTTTTTTTTTTTTTACAAAAAAAGCACTGGATATGAGAAACAGGTGGGGTGGGAGGACAGGTAGGGTTGCATTTTTTTAGATTGTGCCAGAGTGGTCAATACTACCAGAAAGGAGGTAAGAGGGCAAACTCTGAAGGTGTGAATAGCCAGAGCAATCCAATATGGTCTTAAGTATTATGTAATAATAATAATAATAATAATAATAATAATAATAATAATAATAATAATAATAATAATAATAATGAGGAGGAGGAGGAGGAGGAGGAAGGGACCTTGGAGGTCATCTAGTCCAACCCCCTGCTAAGGCAGGAAACCCTATACCATTTCAGACAAATAGCTGTCCAGCCTCAATTGGTGTGGCGGGTCAGACTGGAGGGCCTTCAGGAGACCCTCTCTCTACAGGCTTACCTGAGGGTCTCTGTTCAGGCGGAGATGCCACCCCCGGTGCTTGGCTAAAGATTTCTGAGCCATGCCCCTGTGTTTCAGATGGAAGTAGGGCTCTCCGGCTATCACCTGCATGCAGAAGGGCAAAGATTTATCCCAGCTTCGACACACCCTCGAAAGACGAAAGGAGTAGAGTAGGAATGCAGAATGGAAAATAGAATAGAATAGAATAGAATAGAATAGAATAGAATAGAATAGAATAGAATAGAATAGAATAGAATAGAATAGAATAGAATAGAACAGAACAGAACAGAAGCTGGAAGGGACCCTCGGAGGTCTCCTAGTCCAGCCCCTTGCTCAAGCAGAGAGATGGAGGAAGAACTCAGTTAAAACGTGCCTCTAGGATAGCATTTCTCAACCATGGCCACTTCGAGACAGAATTCCCCAGCCAGCAGTGAGTTGAAGTCCACCTAGCTGAAAGTTATGAAGGTGGACAAACGTTGATCTCGAAGTGGCAAGTTTTTTAAAAAATGGCCTAATTCCTGCCAGAAAGGTGTTAACACCTCTGCAAAAATAAAATGGCTTCTCCTCAATCCCTTCCACCCCACCCCAGGGCTCTAGTTGATTCCTTTGGATTTCCAAAGCCCCTTTCTTGGATCATAAGAGGAAAAATCACTTGGGATCTGCCTCCTCTTCTTCCCCCTCCCCCCATCTCTCTCTGGGATCTGCTTTCCCAGGCCTGACTGCATATCTTTCAAAATAGATCCCATCAATCAATTAAGCAGGTGATAGCCTGGTTTTTAAGGAGGAGGAGGAGGAGAAAGCAAATAGTTTAACAGAAATGATGCAAGATCTCTGCATTGCAAGACTCGGTTCTCACCCTCTGGAAATAAAAAGGCTGAGCAGCGTACCAATTTAATAAGAATGAAAAATAATATAGGACTTGATAGGTAGAGAGGAATGCCCCAAATCCAGTCTGAACACCTGGTGGACTGTGCAACAAACCAAAATAAAATAATAAACAACATTTGATGCATTGGTGTCTCACAATATTTTCAGACTTATCCGTTCAGTAAAAAAAACTCCCTTTCTGGGGTCACATTCTCTGCAGAATGTGACCCCACATACATACATACATACATACCGTACATACATACATACACCACAGGCTCCATGCAAGCAAGGAATTCTTGCAGCATTTGCTTTTTCTGCTGGTTGCAAGACGGGTTGGGGGTCTCCGTGTCCCAACCTGGGGTCCTGCGCTTCACAAAAGCCCCCAACTCAGAAACAACCCCCATGAAGGCTGGAAACGGGGCTACAGCCGCCGCCCCCCCACGTACCATTTCCCCCTTCTCTCAAAAGATTGAAGTAAAGCCTCCCCTCCCAATAGAACAAAAAAGGTTTCATAACTGAAGATGTGACCCTTTTTTTGTGGGGGGGGAGAACCACAGAGAGAATGAAGAGTCTGCCAGAGGCAGATGGCTTGACCCTGGCTGGTGGGCTTCCTGACTAAGTGGAGCCTCCACGTTCAGGAGCAGTCTATCTTGGAGTGCTGGTGCACGGGTGTGGAGGGGGTGTCCAAAGGGTGGGGGTGGGAGCGCTGAAGGAGGCCTGATAATGTCCGTCTGGCTCTATAATACGAACCCAGGAACTTTTCCGGCGCCTAAGAAAAGCCTCACCCACCCACCCCCCCCCGGTCAACAAGCCATGTTCCTTTGATGGAGCCTCCAAGAGCAGGGGCAGTCTACCCACTGAGATAGAAAAGGTTAGGCAAGGGGAGGGGTGGGTGGGAAAGGCTGGGGAGTTTTGTTTTCTTTCCCCCCCCTGCAAAGGCACTCTGCATATGCTCAGAGGCTATCTCGCCGCCCTCAAGCAGGCCCTTGCCAGGCCTTCCCAGGGCCAGGAAGGGCGACGCACCTGGCCCAGGTAGAGCAGCCCGTGCCTGCGGGCCAGGCGCTGGGCCTCTTGGGCGCCGCTAGGGACGCGCACGGCCCAGCTGCTCAGGTAGATGCTCGCGGCGCTGGAGGCTCCACTCCAGAGCAGCAGCAGCAGCATCCAGACGCCCATTTCTGCGGCCGCTCCCGCCTCCCGCATGTCTTCCCCCCGCTCAAGAGCCACGGGCCGGGTCGGCGGGAGAGCCCGGCCCCTTATACATCAACGCGGCCTAGGGCCCCTTCGAAGCCTGGGCCTCGATTTGCACACCAGCGCCGCCCTCGGGAGACCCGGAGCAGCTGGGCGCGCTCCATGTGTTCGGAGGCGCCTGGTTGCCATGGCGACGGGAAGCCGAGGCGGGAGATTGGGGATTATCGGGCTGGGTGGCGCTGCGGGAAAACGAGCGGAGGGGAGGGGGGGAAAAAATGAGGGTTGACCGCAAGGGCTCCTGGGAGTTGTGGTTTCTGCTGAAAGATGCCTGTGTCATAGAACCAGGTTTAATTAATAAGGGATTATCTTATTTTTTTTCTCTTATCCATTAAAAGCCCAAGGGTTCTAACACCATTTTGGTGAGACATAATAGATTTTCATTGTAATGGACCACCGTCATTCTTCCTTTATGAGTTGAAGAGGGAGGAGCTTCTTGGATGGGAGACAACTAGGAAATCCCAAAACTCTAGACTAGATTAGAAACAACCTCAGAAAAAGCAGAGATAAATTGATTCCAATATTGGGTGTGCCAAAAAACTGTCCGTGAAGTGACCAGGAAACACATGAATTCGGTTGGAAACAGATTTTACAGTTTATTCCCCACATGTAAAGCAGCACAGAGTTTTCTAGATTATTATTATTATTATTATTATTATTATTATTATTATTATTATTATTATTATTATTATTATTATTGTTGTTGTTCAGATTGGAAATAACGTATGTTTTTTAAAAAAAACTATCCACTTTTTTATTTTAAAAAAGGGGTGTGCTATTCTAAAAACCAGTGAACCCTTGACCATATGCAGAGTGTGGAAGAAAAAACCTTAAAGCCATAAAGCAGAACTTTTAAGGATAGAGAAACCGATAAGAAGGAAAATTAAATGTATCTCACAAGGTTAATTTCAAGAGGAAATTGTGTGTGTGTGTGTGTGTGTGTGTACACACACGCACAAACACACAGATGGTCGGCAGTTTGGCGGGTCGAATCCCGAGTGCCGCGTAGTAGTGAGCGCCTGTTACGCGTCCTAGCTTCTGCCAACCTAGCAGTTCGAAAGCACGTTAAAATGCAAGTAGAAAAATAGGGACCGCAACGGTGGGAAGGTAACAGCGTTCCGTGCGCCTTTGGCGCCTAGTCATGCCGGCCACAGGACCACGGAGACGTCCTCGGACAAGCGCTGGCTCTTCGGCTTTGAAACGGAGATGAGCACTGGCCCCTGGAGTCGGAAACAACTACGACTAGCACGCATGTGTGGGGGAACCTTTACTAGATAGATAGATGATAGATAGATAGATAGATAGATAGATAGATAGATAGATAGATAAGATAGATAGATAATTTCAAGTTAGAAATTGATCTCCCAGCCTCTGCCCTTAAACCAGCATACAAAGAGTTAATTTGCAAGATTTGTTTTATTAAGTTTCAGGGAAATCAGGTGATCTCTGGCAATCAGGTTCCAAGGAGCAGAATGCCAACTTTAATTGATATTCTGGAAGGCCTCATTATAGGTAAGAGATCCTAAGTGCAGATGGGCGGCTTGGCTTACTTCCTTGAAGGCACTGCAGAGATCATGGCTTGGAGCAAGGTCCACTGCTGACGAGAAAATAGAGTGCTCTCGCCTCTAAAAAGCTGTCCGTGCACACCTACTTATTCATTGTAGAGGATTTTTACGCAACTCTGTTGGGAAAGGTGAAACTCTGAAAAACCACATCAAGATGCACCTCCGCCTTCAATCCGATCTGCTTAGAGAGAGGTGCATGTGTAAGCCGTAACTTGCAAACTCACAGTGAGGTAAAGCTTTGTGGGTTTTTTTAACCCAATTAACCTGAAAAATCAGAAACCCCTTTTCCAACTGGTGAGCTGCAGCAAAGAAGTAATAGGGCAAAAGGCCTTCTGCTGTTTAATAATGTTTGAATGGGGGGGATTATTTTTTTGTGTGTTTTGTTTTTATTTACTTTGTATTTTTTTAAAAAAAACATTTTTAAAAACTATTTGTTCAGCTCAAATCACATCCTGACCTAATAAGAGAATATCATAATAATGGAGTTGGAAGTGACCTTGGTGGTCTCTTATTCCAACCCCCTGCTCAGGCAGGAAACCTGGTTGTCCAAATCATTTCTTAAAAACTTCCAGTGTTGAAGCATTCACAGCTTCTGGAGGCAGGTTGCTCCACTGGTTAATTGTTCTAACTGCTTCTCTCTTTGGTGAGTTGCCATCCCTTGCTTCTTGTCCTGCCTTCAGGCGCTTTGGAGAACAGCTTGACTGCCTCTTCTTTGGGGCAGCCCCTGAGATACTGGAAGGCTGCTATCATGTCACCCCTGGTCCTTTTCATTAAACAAGACATATCCGATTCCAGCAGCCGTTCCCTATATGTTTTAGCCTCCAGTCCCCTAATCTTTGTTGTTCTTCTCTGCACTCTTTCTAGAGTCTCAGCATCTTTATTACATCGTGGTGACCAAAACTGGATTCTGTATTCCAAGTGTGGCCTTACCAAGGCATTGTAAAGTGGTATTAACACTTCACGTGATCTTGATTCTATCCCTCTTTTCATGCAGCCTAGCACTGTGTTGTGTTTTTTGGCAGCTGCAGCTTAGAGAATGGATTTACATGACACACATAGGAAAAAACTAAGACAATTGGGTTGTTCAACAATAGAAGAGAATAGAATTCTTTATTGGCCAAGTGTGATTGGACACACAAGGAATTTGTCTCCGGTGCATAAGCTCTCATTGTACACACAAGCAACAGGGATAAATCATAATCACAATCAATATAAAGAATGCATTCATCATCTATCAAGATATAATGGCAGCCAGATTACCTGCTCCAATCCTATAATGCAGGGGTCTTCACACTTAGCCCTTTTATGACTTGTGGACTTCAACTCCCAGAACTCCTCAGCCAGGCACGCTGGCTGCAGAATTCTGGGAGTTGAAGTCCAAAAGTCATAAAAGGGCCAAGTTTGAAGGCCCCTGCTATAATGCAATCAATTTATTCTAAAATAATTTCCAGCTGAGTTTTAGTAGCTTTGTACTGCCAAACTACCCTAGTTATTGACAGCTGTAGGCTGTTTGATTTTGATTTGATTTGATTTGATTAAATTTATATGCCGCCCTTCTCCCTGAGGACTCAGGGCGGCTCACAACAATAAAAATTAAAAAACATAAACGTAATTTTTTTTAAAAAAGAATTAAACAATAGATGCAATAATTACCAGACAATTTAACCCAGGAAAAAGCCTAATTAAAAACTGTAGTCAGTCCAGGCCCGCTTGTTGGAACAACCAGGTCTTCAGGTCACGGCGGAAGGACGGAAGGTCAGGGGTTGTAACCTTGATGTTTAGAAGGGGTTTTGTTTTGGGGGGGGGCTTAAATTCATAAGCACCAGGTGATGTCTAGTTTCAACCGTCTGACGCTGAGCATTTGATGCTCACAAATAGGCCCCAAAGAATTTGAGGAGACTTGCAATCAAGGCAAGGAGATTTTAGGCTGAAGCCTCCAAAAAGAAAATCCAGTAAGGCAGGGGTCTTCAAACTTGGCCCTTTTATGACTTGTGGACTTCAACTCCCAGAATTCCTCAGCCAGCAAAGCTGGCTGAGGAATTCTGGGAGTTGAAGTCCACAAGTCATAAAAGGGCCAAGTTTGAAGACCCCTGCAGTAAGGCATCAAGAAGGAGCCAACTTTTTATGGCAAAGATTTCGGCTTATTTGAAAGACCATTCGCAACAACGTTATATAATGGAATGGAAAAAGTGGATTGATTATATCCAGAACAAATATGGGACCAAAAAGTTTCGTTTAGCATTTGAATAAGTTTTTTTCTTTTTTTTTATGTGATACTAGTATTGCTTGTAGTCATATCATATGAGCTAGAGTGCGATAGACTTAATAGTTTATTGTTGTTAACATATGGAATCGGCTGCCTGTGGAGCTCCGGATGGCGCCCGATCTTCGCTCCTTTCGCCGCGATCTGAAGACGTTTTTTGTTTGCACAAGCCGGCCTAGCCTGATGGGGGATTGGTGGGGTTTTTATTCTTGTATTTTTATTGTTGTATCTTTGGGGTTTTATAATTGTAGCATATTAATTGTTTTAAAATCGGGCAATTATTTAATCTCCTTTTAATATTTGTATCTTTGTATTTTATTCTTGCCCTGTGAACCGCCCTGAGTCCTTCGGGAGAAGGGCGGTATAGAAATATTATTAAATTAAAAAATTAAATATGGTTGTTTATGACTGTTTTTTGCTTTTATACCTTGTATTTAGCTCTGGGAAGTCGGGGAGGGGGGAAGGGGGGGAGGGTTAGGGAGGGCTGGGGGGAGGGAGGGGGGGAGGGATTGTTAAAGATAAAATGTATTGTAAAACTTTTCAATTAAAAAAAAAAAGAAGAAGGAGCCAACTTTTTAACCAGGGAGGCAGTCTCCATTCACGTGGTCGTAAGTCGAGGATGAATCGCTACTCCAACCCTTGATCTTCTGCACGTGGCTTCGAACCCTTGCGCTTCCCCCCCCCCGCCCTTCATCCCCGCTCCGGATTGGCTGCGCCGGCCGGAGGCGGGCCCCACCTGGCCAGAGCTCCGCCCCTCGCTCGGGGCTGATCGGCCGCCCGGCAGGTGCGCGGCCGGGCGTCGCTCGGATCCTGGGCCGCCATGGGGAGCCCCCGGCGCCGCTTCGAAGCCTTCCTGGACCAGCCCGGCTGGCTGGGCGACGCGCTGGGGGCGCTGGAAGCCCAGACCGGCCTCAGGAGGTCTTACCTGGCCACAGGTGAGCGGCGGCGGCGGCGGGGGCGCTCCTTCCTGGCCCCGCCCGGCCCCTGCTGGAGGGGGGAGGGGAACTAGATGGGGAGGGGGCTGCCTGGCCCCCAGGAGGGTAGCGGAGCCCCTCTTCTCTAAGTGGGGAGGGGGAGGGAAGGTGCCTGGGGAGGGGACAGCCTGGTCCCGTGGAGGGTAGCGGAGCCTCTGTTTTAAGTGGGGAGGGGGAGGGAAGGTGCCTGGGGAGGGGACAGCCTGGTCCCGTGGAGGGTAGCGGAGCCTCTGTTTTAAGTGGGGAGGGGGAGGGAAGGTGCCTGGGGAGGGGACAGCCTGGTCCCGTGGAGGGTAGCGGAGCCTCTTTTTTAAGTGGGGAGGGGGAGGGAAGGTGCCTGGGGAGGGGACAGCCTGGTCCCGTGGAGGGTAGCGGAGCCTCTGTTTTAAGTGGGGAGGGGGAGGGAAGGTGCCTGGGGAGGGGACAGCCTGGTCCCGTGGAGGGTAGCGGAGCCTCTGTTTTAAGTGGGGAGGGGGAGGGAAGGTGCCTGGGGAGGGGACAGCCTGGTCCCGTGGAGGGTAGCGGAGCCTCTTTTTTAAGTGGGGAGGGGGAGGGAAGGTGCCTGGGGAGGGGACAGCCTGGTCCCGTGGAGGGTAGCGGAGCCTCTTTTTTAAGTGGGGAGGGGGAGGGAAGGTGCCTGGGGAGGGGACAGCCTGGTCCCGTGGAGGGTAGCGGAGCCTCTGTTTTAAGTGGGGAGGGGGAGGGAAGGTGCCTGGGGAGGGGACAGCCTGGTCCCGTGGAGGGTAGCGGAGCCTCTTTTTTAAGTGGGGAGGGGGAGGGAAGGTGCCTGGGGAGGGGACAGCCTGGTCCCGTGGAGGGTAGCGGAGCCTCTGTTTTAAGTGGGGAGGGGGAGGGAAGGTGCCTGGGGAGGGGACAGCCTGGTCCCGTGGAGGGTAGCGGAGCCTCTGTTTTAAGTGGGGAGGGGGAGGGAAGGTGCCTGGGGAGGGGACAGCCTGGTCCCGTGGAGGGTAGCGGAGCCTCTTTTTTAAGTGGGGAGGGGGAGGGAAGGTGCCTGGGGAGGGGACAGCCTGGTCTCGTGGAGGGTAGCGGAGCCACTTTTTTAAGTGGGGAGGGGGCTGCCTGGCCCCTAGGAACGTAACGGAGCCCCTCTTCTCTAAGTGGGGAGGGGGGGACGGAATCTGCCTGGGGAGGGGGCTGCCTGGCCCCATGGACGGTAGCGGAGCCACTTTTTTAAGTGGGGAGGGGGCTGCCTGGCCCCTAGGAACATAACGGAGCCCCTCTTCTCTAAGTAGGGAGGGGGGAACGGAATCTGCCCGGGGAGGGGGCTGCCTGGCCCCATAGAGGGTAGCGGAGGCACTTTTTTAAATGGGGAGGGGGCTGCCTGCTCCCTAGGATGGTAGCGGATCCCCTAAGTGGGGAGGGGGGGACGGAATCTGCCTGGGGAGGGGGCTGCCTGGCCCCATGGAGGGTAGCGGAGCCCCTCTTCTCTAAGTGGGGAGGGGGCTTTTCTCAAGGTATCGCGACCCGGGATCGGTTCTCGCTTTGCTAGGCGCTGCGCCGGCTCCGCGAGCAGTAACGGATCTGCGGGCTCCGACGGCGGCGGAGGGAAGCGGCTGCGGGGGGGGGGCGGTTTGCCGCTACGACCCCCTCCCCTCTCCCCCCGCCGCCAGTGGTCGCTTTGCCCTCCGATTGCCTGGAAATCGAGGCCTCTGAGCATGTGCCTGAGTGCCTTCTTCCTCTCTCCTTGATGAGGAGTCGCAAGGGGGCTTTTCCTTAGAATAGACCAGTGCTGGAAGGGACCCCCGGAGGTCTTCTAGTCCAGCCCCCTTGCTCAAGCCGGAGAGCCTGCCCTATACCGTTTCAGATAAGCGACTTTTCTGTGCAGTGGGCTTCTTTCAACGGACATCGATCTGTCTTTTCTGGGGAGGGGGCAACGGGTATCCACCACCCCCTTCCCTCTGTTGGGGGAGGGGAAGGGGTCTTCTTATATCATTAATGCCCATGCTTATTTTATTTTAAATTACGGGGCGTCTGTTGCGTCGGGCTCTGAAAGCAGCCGTGTGGGCAGGTAATGTGATAAAAGTCTAATACAGGGGTCTTCAAACTTGGCCCTTTTATGACTTGTGGACTTCAACTCCCAGAATTCCTCAGCCAGCAAAGCTGGCTGAGGAATTCTGGGAGTTGAAGTCCACAAGTCATAAAAGGGCCAAGTTTGAAGACCCCTGGTCTAATACCACGGAAAGAAAAAGGATCTTTTAAAAACTCAAAGTGAACAATTGATTAAATTGAAAAAAAGGACTTAGTTGTGATTTGAAATGTTAGAAAATGGGCTAGGCTTCCCTCACTACTGCTCTGTGTGTGTGTGTGTGTGTGTGTTCCACTTGGATTTTTGTATTTGGGACACTCCGAGATGGTCTTCCGTCTCTCCCCTGTCCTCCCCCAGGTGGGGGTCTCGTTTCTCTGGGCCCCTTTCTTCAGGGGTTCAGTTGCAGGGGGGGCTTTTTTTGAGGGGAGGAATCCTGTCTCCATATGGATCAAGTTTTGTGGCCAGCAGGTGTGGAGCAAACCCAGGCAGGGAGATAAGCTGGTTATTAAGTGTATCAAGGAGTAACCCTGATAAAGTAGAAGTAATCCTGTTCACTTACTGACCGTCCCAAGTTACAACAGCACTGGAAAAAGCGACTTAGCACCATTTTTCACACTTGGGACCATTGCAGCCTCTCGGTGGTCAGCTGATGTGTGTTATGTGTGTGTACGCTTGGAGAGGAAGCAACTAAATTTCATTTTCAGTGGGTGCCATTCTGCCCACAGGGGGAAAAAAATGACAGTAAAGGTTATCTAATCTATCTAATCTGATCAAAATTCAGCCGCTTGGCAACCGACTCGTATTTATGACGGTCGCAGCATCTGTCCGGGGGTGCGGGTGGGGGTGTCACGGGATCCCTTTTGGCAACCTTCTGACACGCAATGTCAATGGGGAATCCGCATTCACTCAACAAACCGTGTTACTAACTTTACCAATGCAATGACTCGCTTAACAACGGTGGCAAGAGGAGTCGTAAAACGGGGCAACGCTCATTGAACAGACGTTTCACTTCGCAAATCATAACTTTGGGGCTTGGGACATCTGTAAATGCTCACCTCTGCCTCTGTCCAGGAGGAATTTTAAAGATTTTTCAAGATTGGGTGAGGACCCCAGCCTCAATTGTGGTTGATGTGCCCTGAGTCCTCCGGGAGAAGGACGGTATACAAATAAAATTATTATTATTATTATTATTATTATTATTATTATTATTATTATTATTATTATTATTATTATTATTAATAATAATAATAATAATTTTTGCCTGTCCAGCCGTGTCCATTCTGGCCCTCCTCTACCCCACTGCTCTTCTGTGGCTCCATATTATGGTGGTTTTATTAAGGTTTAATTTAATATTTCATCTCCCACATTACCGTATATTGTCCACGTATCTTATATATATTTGCCAAGGGTTTTCTCGAGTTACCACCACAGTTGAACTTAAGTGGTCTTTGCCCCATTTTACAACTTTCCTTGCCACAGGGATTAAGTCAGTCCCTGCAGTCGTTAAGGGAGTCACATGGTTGTTAAGCAAATCTGGCTTCCCCATTAACCTTCCTGGTCAGAAGATCGCAAAAGGAACCAGCGGAACTCCTTGCCTCCAGACGTTGTGAATGCTCCAACACTGGAAGTTTTTAAGAGGAGACTGGACAGCCATTTGTCTGAAATGGGATAGGGTTTCCTGCCTGAGCAGGGGGTTGGACTAAATGACCTCCAAGGTCCCTTCCAACTTTAATAATAGTAGTAGTAGTCGTCGTCGCTGTCATCGGGGCACTGGGAACGATGTCCAAAAACTTTGCAAAACACATCAAGAAATTGCAGCTTCCTGCAATAACTTCCAGCAAAGCTACAAAAAACTGCGCTACTCGGAACATCTTACATTTTAAGGAGATGCCTGGTTGGTGGCAACCCGTGTCAGCCATTAATGCCAGTCAATTTGAATGTTCAGTTGACTGAGTTTCATGTTTGATAATAATAATAATAATAATAATAATAATAATAATAATAATAATAATAATAATAATAATAATAATAATAAAGTTGGAAGGGACCTTGGAGGTCATCTAGTCCAACCCCCTGCTCAGGCAGGAAACATACCTTAAACCTTAATAATAATGATGATGATGATAATAATGATACTAATTATTATTATTATTATTTATTAGGGATCAGGTGACCCCCGAGACATTGCAACTGTCATAAATATGAATCAGTTGCTAAGTGTCCGAACTTTGATCACATGATCCTGGGGGTGCTGCAAAGGTGGTAAGGGCAAAAAACGGTCCTAAACCTTGCAAAGCAGATAATGAAGAAGAGCAGTGCAATCCTTCTGACAGCGTGTTGTAACTTGGAACGCTCCCTAAATGAGTTGTAAGTTGAGGACTGCCTGAAGCCGCCCGCGCCCACACAAGGCAGCAAAGAGGTAACAGTGGAAGAGAGTTGCGTTGGTCTACAGTAGCCCAAATTTTAAACTAAATTTGCATATCGGGGGTTGCGTCACCTTTGTAGACGTCACAGGTTAAAAAAAAATCCATGCCCCCCTCCCCAACACAAAAGCTGCTTCTTAGCCACTTTTCCAAGCTGCGTTTTGCTTCCTGCTTTTCTCCCCCCCCCCCCGTGCACCATTCCCTCCGTTCCGTTCACACAACCTGCCAGAAGTCAGCAAAAAACGGGCACTTTGGGAAGCCAGCCAAGATCTCGGAACTTGAAAGGATACGGTCAGCCGTTGCCTTAAGCCATCACGGGGTTCCTTAAGGTGGGATGGGTCTTGCTACGCCAAGCTAACCCAATCCTCCTTTGGCCGCCTCTCTTGTGCCTCCAGAACGGCTCAGAAATAAAAACCCTCTTTTATTTAGGGAATAAATAAAACCCTGGAGTCGAACGAGGCCCCTCCAGCTCGCCGCAGGAACGGCAGTAATCCTCTTTGCTCTCCCAAGTATATCAACCGGTGTTAAGTTCCTTTTTGACGGTCTAAACTAGGAGGAAGAATAAGACTCGGTTACATATCTGGAAATGAATCCAGGGCTGGGAAGGGTCCTTGAGGTCTTCTAGTCCAACCCCTTGCTCAAGCAGGTCTCCTATCATGTTTGACAAAGGGCTGTTTTTTTAAAAAAAATGGAGCGTCCCACAACTTCTGCAGGCAGGATGTTGCACTGACGGTTCCCCCCTGCCAGGAAATTCCTCCTTAGTTCCAGGTTGCTTCTCTCTTTGATTAATTCCCATCCGTCGCTTCTCGTCTTGCCTTCTGGTGCTTTGGGGAATAAAATGCCCCCCCTCTTCTTTGTGGTAGCCCCTCAAATACTGGAACACGGTCTTTTCTCCAGACTGGCCCTACCCAATTCCTGCAACCGTTCCTTATATGTTTTTCCCTCCAGTCCCCTGATCTCCCTTGTTGCTTCTCTCTGCACTCTTTTCAGATCCTCAGCATCTTTTTTTATTATTATTGTAGAACACAATAGACAGAATAGAATAAAATAACAGAGTAATCAGAGAATAACAAGAGCTGGAAGGGACCTTGGAGGTCTTCTAGTCCAGCCCCCTGCTCAAGGAGGAGAACCTATACCATTTCATATAAGTGACTGTCCAGCCTCTTCTTAAAAACCTCCAGGGATGAAACACCCAC